>NC_092050.1:16968600-17124807 GCF_003086295.3 Arachis hypogaea
TGGATTCATATTCACTACTTTAAGGCATAGACACTTAGACACTAATGATCGTGTAATAAAGACACAAACATAGATAAACATTTAACATAAGAAAACTAAAAACAGAAAGTTTAAGAACAAGGAATGAGTCCACCTTAGTGATGGTGGCGTTTTCTCCTTGAGGAACCAATGATGTCCTTGAGCTCTTCTATGTCTCTTCCTTGTCTCTGTTGCTTGATCCCTAGTGATTTTGGTGCTCCTATCCTTAGTTGCTCCCAATAATTGTGTGGGGGAAAATGTATCCCCTGAGGTATCTCAGGGATCTCTTGATTTGCAGTCAAATGTTCTACCACTGAGCTATAGATCCTTTACATGTATCTCTCCATTTCCCATGACTTGGAGGTGGAAGCTTTTGTCTTCCCTTTTTTTTTCTATTTTTTTCTTTTTTCTTAGGTACCATCAATGGTAATGGAAAAACAAAAAGCTTATGCTTTTACCACACCAAACTTAGAATATTGCTCGCCCTCGAGCAAGAGAAGAAAGAATAGATGAAGAAGAAGAAGAAAATATGGAGGAGAGGAGGGAGAGGTGTATTCGGCCAAGAAGGGGAAGAGAGGGTTGTGTTGTGTGAAAATGAAGAGGAATGGAGGGCTTTATATAGGGAAGGGAGGGTGAACATTGAGAAGAGGGAGGAGAGTGAGTGGTGGTAGGTGGGGATCCTGTGGGATCCACAGATGCTGAGATGATCCTGTGGGGTCCACAGATCCTGAGGTGTCAAGGAATTGCATCCCTACACCAATCAGGCATGTAAAATTCCTTTGCATGCAATTCTAGCATTTAAACGCTGAATTGATGCTTGTTCTGGGCGTTCAACGCCCAGATGCAGCATATTTCTGGCATTGAACGCCAGCCAGATGCTTGTTTCTGGCGTTCAGCGCCAGCTCTTCTTCACTGCGCATTTCTGGCGTCTGAACGCCAGGATGCTGCTTGTTTCTGGCGTTCAACGCCAGGAACATGCTCTGTTCTGGCGTTGAACGCCAGACAGATGCTCCTTACTGGCGTTTAAACGCCAGTGAGATCCTTCTCCAGGGTGTGATTTTTCTTCTGCTGTTTTTGATTCCGTTTTCAATTTTTATATTTATTTTGTGACTCCACATGATCATGAACCTAATAAAACATGAAAAAAATAAAAATAAAAATAAAATTAGATAAATAAAAATTGGGTTGCCTCCCAACAAGCGCTTCTTTAATGTCAATAGCTTGACAGTGGGCTCTCATGGAGCCTCACAGATGTTCAGAGCATTGTTGAGACTCCCCAACACCAAACTTAGAGTTTGGATATGGGAGTTCAACACCAAACTTAGGGTTTAACTGTGGGGGCTCTGGTTGACTCTGTTTTGAGAGAAGTTTACTGTGCCTCTTTTCCATGTTTACAGAAGGATGACCTTGAGTTTTAAACACAAGGGAGTCCTCATTCAATTGAAGGACTAGTTCGCATCTATCAACATCAATTACAGCTCTTGCTGTGGCTAGGAAGGGTCTTCCAAGGATGATGGATTCATCCTCATCCTTCCCAGTATCTAGAACTATGATATCGGCAGGGATGTAAAGGCCTTCAACTTTTACTAACACGTCCTCTACTTGTCCATAAGCCTGTTTTCTTGAATTTTCTGCCATCTCTAATGAGATTTTGGTAGCTTGCACCCCAAAGATTCCCAGTTTCTCTATTACAGAGAGGGGCATGAGGTTTATCCCTGAACCAAGGTCACACAAACCTTTTCAAAGATCATGGTGCCTATGGTACAAGGTATTAAGAACTTTCCAAGATCCTGTTTCTTCTGAGGTAATGTCAGTTGATCCAGATCACTTTGTTCATTGGTGAACAAGGGAGGTTCATCTTCCCAAGTTTCAATACCAAATAATTTGGCATTCAGCTTCATGATTGCACCAAGGTACCTGGTAACTTGCTCCTTAGTAACATCCTCATTCTCTTCAGAAGAGGAATACTCATCAGAGCTCATGAATGGCATAAGGAGGTTTAATGGAATCTCTATGGTCTCTAGATGAGCCTCAGATTCCTTTGGTTCCTCAAAGGGAAACTCCTTATTGATCACTGGACGTCCCAGGAGGTCTTCCTCCTTGGGATTCACGTCCTTCTCCTCTCTTGTGGGTTCGGCCATGATGGTCATTTCAATGGCCTTGCACTCTCCTTTTGGATTTTCTTCTGTATTGCTTGGGAGAGTACTAGGAGGGATTTCAATGACTCTTTTACTCAGCTGGCCCACTTGTGCCTCCAAATTTCTAATGGAGGACCTTGTTTCATTCATGAAACTTACAGTGGCCTTAGATAGATCAGAGACTAAGTTTGCTAAATTAGAGGTATTTTGCTCAGAGTTCTCTGTCTGTTGCTGAGTGGATGATGGAAAAAGTTTACTATTGTTAAACCTATTTCTTCTACCATTATTAAAGCCTTGTTGAGGTTTTTGTTGATCCTTCCATGAGAGATTTGGGTGATTTCTCCATGAGGGATTATAGGTGTTTCCATATGGTTCACCCATGTAATTCACCTCTGCTATTGCAAGGTTCTCAGGATCATAAGCTTCTTCTTCAGAAGATGCCTCTTGAGTACTGTTGGATGCAGCTTGCATTCCCTTCAGACTCTGAGAAATCATATTGACTTGCTGAGTCAATATTTTATTCTGAGCCAATATGGCATTCAGAGTATCAATTTCAAGAACTCCCTTCTTCTGAGGCGTCCCATTACTCACAGGGTTCCTCTCAGAAGTGTACATGAACTGGTTATTAGCAACCATGTCAATGAGTTCTTGAGCTTCTGCAGGCATTTTCTTTAGGTGAATGGATCCACCTGCAGAAGTATCCAATGACATCTTAGCTAATTCAGACAGACCATCATAGAATATATCCAGGATGGTCCATTCTGAAAGCATGTCAGAAGGACACTTTTTGGAAAGTTGCTTGTATCTCTCCCAAGCTTCATAGAGGGATTGACCTTCTTTCTGTTTGAAGGTTTGAACATCCACTCTAAACTTGCTCAGCTTTTGAGGAGGAAAGAACTTGGCTAAGAAAGCCGTGACCAGCTTATCCCAAGAGTTCAGGCTATCTTTGGGTTGAGAGTCCAACCATACTCTAGCTCTGTCTCTTACAGCAAAAGGGAAAAGTATGAGCCTGTAGACTTCAGGATCTACTCCATTAGTCTTAACAATATCACAGATATGCAAAAATTTAGTTAAGAACTGAAAAGGATCTTTAGATGGAAGTCCATGAAACTTGCAGTTCTGCTACATCAGAGAAACTAATTGAGGTTTCAGCTCAAAGTTGTTTGCTCCAATGGTAGGGATGGAGATGCTTCTTCCATGTAAATTGGAATTAGGTGCAGTAAATTCACCAAGCATCCTCCTTGCATTATTATTATTTTCGGCTGCCATCTCCTCTTCTTGTCCGAAAATTTCTGAAAGGTGCTTGCTGGATTGTTGTAATTTATCTTCTCTTAGTTTTCTCTTCAGAGTCCTTTCAGGTTCTGGATCTGCTTCAACAAGAATATTCTTGTCCTTGCTCCTGCTCATATGAAAAAGAGGGAACAGAAAAATAATAATAATAGGGATCCTTTTTACCCAGGTATAGAGGTTCCCATGTGTGAGTAGAAGAAGAAAAGAATATAATGTAAAGAAAGAAACACAAGGGTGAGGAGAGCAGAGATGTGAGATGAAGAGAAGTGTTAGTAGATGAATAAATAAATAGAAGGAGATGAGAGAGGAAGAGGATTTTCGAAAATTATTTTTGAAAAATGGTTAGTGAGTTTCGAAATTAGTTTTTGAAAAAGGTTAGTAATTTTTGAAAATTAGGAATAAAATTAAAATCAAAAATAAAAATAATTAGTTAATTAAAAAGAATTTTTGAAAAAGATGGAGATATTTTCGAAAATTAGAGAGGGAGAGTTAGTTAGGTAGTTTTGAAAAAGATAAGAAACAAACAAAAAGTTAGTTAGTTAGTTGAAACAAATTTGAAAATCAATTTTGAAAAGATAAGAAGATAAGAAGTTAGAAAAGATATTTTAAAATCAAATTTTTGAAAAAGATATGATTTTGAAAAAGATAAGATAAAAAGATATTTTTGAAAAGATATGATTGAAATTAGTTTTGAAAAAAGATTTGATTTTTTAAAATCACAATTAATGACTTGATTCACAAGAAATCACAAGATATGATTCTAGAACTTAAAGTTTGAATCTTTCTTAACAAGCAAGTAACAAACTTGAATTTTTGAATCAAAACATTAATTGATGATGTGATTTTCGAAAATTATGATATAAGATTAAGAAAAGATTTTTGAAAAATATTTTTATAATTTTCGAAAATAAATAAAAAAATGAAAAAGATTTGATTTTTGAAAAAGATTTTGAAAAAGATAAGATTTTTAAATTGAAAATTTGATTTGACTCATAAAAACAACTAGATTTTAAAAATTTTTGAAAAATTCAAATCTAATTTTTGAAATTTTGAGAGAGAAAAAGGGGAAGATTTTTTTTTATTTTTGAATTTTTTTATGATGAAAGAGAAAAACGTGAAAATGATGCAATGCATGAGAATTTTGGATCAAAACAATGAATGCATGCGAGAATGCTATGAATGTCAAGATGAATACCAAGAACACTTTGAAGATCATGATGAACATCAAGAACATATTTTTGAAAAATTTTTAATGCAAAGAAAACATGCAAGACACCAAACTTAGAAATCTTTCATGTTCAGACACTATGAATTCAAGAATACATATGAAAAACAAGAAAAGACACAAAACATTTTTTTATTTTTATGATTTTATTAATTTTTTTTTGGAGTTTTGTATATTATTTTCGAAAAAACATATAGAAAAAAAAAAGAAAATAAGGATTTCAAAATTTTTAATATGAATTCTAGGAATCTTGTACTCTTAGTCTAAAGCTCCAATCTGAGGGTTAGGCATGGCTTAATAGCCAGCCAAGCTTTAGAAGATACAAATCAGGCATGCAACAGCTGATATTCAAATTAACTTGCCTCTATGCTGATGGTTGGAAGCCCCTATCCAAAAGAATTAGACATGGCTTTACAGCCAGTCAGGCTTCAACATGTTTCATGAAACACTAGAATTCATTCTTAAAAATTCTGAAATAATTTTCGAAAACAGATGAGAAATTTTTGAAAGATTATTGAAAATTTTTTTTTTCGAAAACAAAGGAGAAATTTTTGAAAAATTTTTTGAAAAATTTTTGAAAATAAAACAAAAAGAGAAGTACCTAATCTGAGCAACAAGATGAACCGTCAGTTGTCCAAACTCGAACGATCCCCAGCAACGGCGCTAAAAACTTGGTGCACGAAATTGTGATCTCAGGCAACGGCACCAAAAACTCTGCACGCACGTCTTAATAAATCGTTTTTCATTCACAACTTCGATACAACTAACCAGCACGTGCACTGGGTCGTCCAAGTAATAAAACCTTACGTGAGTAAGGGTCGATCTCACGAAGATTGTTGGTATGAAGCAAGCTATGGTCATCTTGTAAATCTCAGTCAGGCGGATAATAATTGATTATGGAGTTTTCGAAAATACTAATAAATAAATAGAAAATAAAGATAGAAATACTTATGTATATCATTGGTGAGAATTTCAGATAAAGGTATAGACATGCTTTCGTCCCTCTAAACTTCTGCTTCCCTGCTGTCTTCATCTAATCAGTCCTACTCCTTTCTATGGCTGGCTTTATGTAAGGATATCACCATTGTCAAAGGCTACTTTTCATCCTCTCTGGAAAATGGTCCTATGCGCTGTCACTGCATGGCTAATCATCTGGAGGCATCACCGTGGTCAATGGCTGCATCCTATCCTCTTGTGAAAATGGTCCAAATGCTCTGTCACAGCACGGCTAATCATCTGAGGTTCTCGATCATACTGGAATAGGATTCACCCTCCTTTTGCGTCTGTCACTATGCCCAGCACTCGTGAGTTTGAAGTTCGTCACAGTCATTCAATCCCAGAATCCTACTCGGAATACCACAGACAAGGTTTAGACTTTCCGGATTCTCATGAATGCCGCCATCAATCTAGCTTATACCACGAAGATTCTGATTAAGAGATCCAAGAGATAATCATTCAATCGAAGGTAGAACGGAAGTGGTTGTCAGGCACGCGTTCATAGGGAATGATGATGATTGTCACGTTCATCACATTCATGTTGAAGTGCGAATGAATATCTTAGAAGCGGAATAAGTTGAATTGAATAGAGAAACAGTAGTACTTTGCATTAATTCATGAGGAACAGCAGAGCTCCACACCTTAATCTATGGAGTGCAGAAACTCTACCGTTGAAAAATACATAAGTGAAAGGTTCAGGCATGGCCGAATGGCCAGCCCCTATGATCTAAGAACTAGACGTCCCCCGATGACTAATACAATAGTAAAAAGTCCTATTTATACTAAACTAGTTACTAGGGTTTACAGAAGTAAGTAATTGATGCATAAATCCACTTCCGGGGCCCACTTGGTGTTTGCTTGGGCTGAGCTTGAAGTTTACACGTGGAGAGGTCTTTCTTGGAGTTGAACGCCAGTTTGTAACGTATTTCTGGCGTTCAACTCTGGCTTGTAACGTGTTTCTGGCGTTTAACTCCAGACAGCAGCGTAGAACTGGCGTTCAACGCCCTTTTACATCATTTAAATCGGCCAAAGTATGGACTATTATATATTGCTGGAAAGCCCTGGATGTCTACTTTCCAACGCAATTGGGAGCGCTCCATTTTGAGTTCTATAGCTCCAGAAAATCCACTTTGAGTGCAGGGAGGTCAGAATCCAACAGCATCAGCAGTTCTTCTTCAACCTCTGAATATGATTTTTGCTCAAGTCCCTCAATTTCAGCCAGAAAATACCTAAAATCACAAAAAAACACACAAACTCATAGTAAAGTCCAGAAATGTGAATTTAACATAAAAACTAATGAAAACATCCCTAAAAGTAACTAGATTCTACTAAAAACCTACTAAAAATAATGCCAAAAAGCGTATAAATTATCCGCTCATCAGTAGGATATGATTAGAAATACTTTATGCTTTGAGTACCTAAAAGGTTAGTGAACTAATGCAGATAATGATTCTAGATAATTGGGATAAATTGTGGCTATGAACTTTGATGGTTTTGAAATGGACTAGGAAATGATCGTTGATGCGTAATTGGATTTAGATGATGAGTGAGTTCAAGTCGTTGTGTTTGAGAGATGAGTACTATGATATTTGGTCATGGTGGCCTTGGATTTAGATTGAAATTTATAATGATTGGTTTTGAAAGACAAATTTTAAAACTATTAAATTGAAATGCTGATATTGTACTGAGATTGGTTTGAGGGAACCCGTGACGGGTGGTAAACTCCAGCTTTTAGGGGAGGTGCTGTCGAAATTTTCCAAGAATTTGAAAGAGTGTTGGTTATGGTTTTGAAAATGATTTTTGATTTGAGTAACTTTAACAAACGAGATGTGTTTCGAATGCTTTTATAAATTATTAAAGAAAATCAGATTCTTATGATTTTGTTAACTTATTATTTCAATCTCATTTGACTTCTAAAAAATGAAGGAAGTTTTGATTAATTAGTCAAAGACTTTAAAACAGCAATATATATATATATATATATATATATATATATATATATATATATATATATATATATATATATATATATATATATATATATATATATATATATATAGATTCAAGGGTTTGGGAATAAGAAAGTAAGTCTGGAGGTTATGCTTGGAGTTGACCTGTGATTAGTGGTAATTGACTTGACAGAGAGTGAGGATAGTGATGGAGTATGATTAAGGTATGGTGATAATTTTTGGTTGATTATAGTGATGTGGGATGATGACTATAATTAATGATGATGGTGATATTATTCATGATATGATTTGAGATTTGATAAGATGTGAGTTGATGAGGGAATGAAAGTAATGAACGAGGCTGTTGGTTGGCGTTGATGAATGATCGAGATCCTCAGAGATAAAGGAATCAGAGCGCGGCAACGGAAGCGCGCAAAGAAAAAAGACCTTGGGACTACTATACGTTGGATATAGAGGCAGACTACGCTCACGTACTCATGGTGGCGGATGGAATTTTCGAGGGCAAAAATTTCTGTTAGGGGGTAGAATGTAAAACTCGGTCAAACCGTAATTAATTAAATAATAAATTAAATAGGAGCGAATATGGTTAGAAAATTTAGCAATCGGAATTTGATAATTTAAATATGATATTTGGACTCAGTGAATTTTTCTGAGTTGAAAAACATAGTTTTCTGAATAAAAATGTGCACTGGAAATTTGACCGGCAGTACTGGCTGCGATCTGTCCGGTATTGTGGCTGAGAAAATTAATTAGACGTGAATAATTTTAAGAAATAAGAATTTATAATTTGGGAAGATGGAAATATTTAAAATACGATTTAAAACTCTAATCTTAGAGGTTTTGGCCCAAAATTGGGCCAACGGACTAAACCAAGTGAACCGGACTAAAGTGGGCCCAAGACCCAACATATATAAACATTAGTTTTGAGTATTTCAGCTCATTAACTCTAAAGAAAGGGGTTTGGGGCGCAGCTATGGAGAAGAGAGGAAGAAGAGAGAAAATCCTATCTCCATCAATTTTCAAATCACCAAAACTTTCTCTCCGGAACTCCGATTGATGATCCATTTACGGTCACGCATCGCTCTTCTCATCCTCTACAATTCTATCTAAGTTTTGTGGTGAGTATCCCACTTCCTCTGCCCATTTTTCATTTTCCTCTTTAAATTCGAATTTGGTTTGGGTTTTGAGGAAATCTTGTGATTTTGGTTGTTTAGGAGTGCTCTAGTATGAGCCATTGGTGAGTTCCATCAACCAATTTCGTGGGTTACGGTAAGGAACCCTCTAGCCCTTGTGATTTATCAATTTCATGAATTCTAGGTTGATTATAAGTGTGAAAATTGATTATGTTAGAGTATTGGGTGATTTTGGTGCACAATTGGTAGATTGATATTGCTTGTGGGGCCTTTGTGAGGCTTGGAGCTAAGGGTTGGTGGAGGCTCTCAAGAAGAAGCTCAATTATTTTGGCTACAAGAGGTACAGTTTAAGTTTCATTTAAGTACTGTGTGGTGTGATGAGAATTCCTAGGCTAGATGCCCCTAGGATAAGTTTGGATTGTGTAAATGGTTGGTACTAATATGCATAGTTGATATGTAATGTGAATTAATGATTGGGTTGAGAATTGTGTGAATTTGTATGTTTGGTGTGTTGAGAATTTGATGAATTGGATAATGAATGTTGGTTGTGGAATATGCATTTAAATTGTGAATTTGGACCGGAGGCCAGAAAGAGGTAAGGAAGGTAAGTTGATGTGTGTATTGTGTAATGATATAAGAGATTGGATGGATTTTAGATATTGAATGTGTGAATAATTGGTTTGATTATTGAATAATAAGGTTTGAGGAATTGAGGTGTGGAATTTGATAGTTTTGGGTGAAATTGTGTAGATGAGGTAAGTTTGGTTTTGGTTGAGTGTAATTATGTGAATGTGGTTGGGTTGTGGTCATTTGGATGAGTGGAAATAAATTTGGCTTGTGAACATTGGAAAAATTGGTAATTTCTGTTTTTGGGTAAAAACTGATTTTTGACCAATTTCGGCGGTGCGTAACTCGGAGCTTGGAGTTATGAATTCTTCAAAACTGGATTTTTATGAAAGTTTATTCAACGATCTTTCCAACGGTTTCAGAATGGTTGAAAAAGGAATTTTGTAGAATAAGTTATGTGTGTCGGAAGTTTGGGGTTTGAAAATGTAATCCTGCAGCTTTTTAACTTAGTAAGATTTTTGGTAAAACGTACTTCGACGCGCATGCTCGGCCGACGCGCATGCATCACTCACAGTTTTTACCCTCTCACGCGTGCGCCTAGCCGACGCATACGCTTCACTGTATTAATGCAGATGCCCAGTAGAAAATCCAGAGAGTTGTGCGGGTACTGTTCTGGTTTTGCGCGAGGAGCACAAAACGCACCCACGCGTACGCGTGGCTAATGCGCACGCGTCACTCTACTTTTCCACCTTTTCATGCGTGCGCATGGGCGTCGCTCACGTGTCACTTCCTTTTTCCGCTTTCCACACGTGCGCATGGGCAATGCACACACGAGACCCTGTTTTCAGCAAAAGTTGATTTTTGAGTTTTTAAAGCCGAATTTGAGACTTCTAAGCCTCCATTTTCATCCTCTAAGTCCTTAATCTTTATAGTATGCCTAGTAATGAAAAGAAGCTAGGACATGTGGTAACTTGTGGATGAAGTAAAGTGAGAATCAATGATAAATGATGAGTAATGATGATTGTATGAGTTATTGAGGGTGATGATGGAAGTGTGGTGTATGCCGTGAGCCGAAGGGCTGTATTTAATAATGATTATTGGCTCGTTATGGGTTGTGTTATGAGCCGGATGGCTGTGATAAATATTGATTTATAGCTAGAAATGAAAATATGATTTTGAATGATTGTTTTATCTTGAGCTCTCTTTCTCGAAAGTGCTACCCCAGAGAAATGAAAGAAGGTGAGGATCCCCTTCCTTATTCTTCCTGGTATTGTAAAATCGCCCCCTGCGAGATGGTGGGAGGTTAGGATCCCCTCCTTGGTTCCTCCTGGGCATATGAGAAGGTACCTCCTGGGTAGATGCAAGGGTTGTGGTTGCGCCCCACTTGCTCCAAGTTGGTTAGTATAGAGGCTCCCCGGGTAGACGCAAGGGTTGTGGTTTCACCCCACTTGCTCCGAGATGTGGTGAAATATACCTACCTGGGTATATGCAGTGGCATTGATCCACTTGCTCTGGGATGTGGTGAGACATACCTACTTGGGTAGATACAGTGGAGTGATTCCACTTATTCCGGGTTTGGTTTTGAGACTCCTGGGGTTGATGTAGTGGTTAGCCCCCACTTGCTCCTAGTCGAGTATGATTTGAGATTGAAACTATCTGAGTGTCGGATTTCCTAGGGTAGATGCAGTGGGTCGGCTCCACTTGCTCCAGGTTGAGATTCGAGATTCTGCTGACCCTATGTCATAAGTGTGGCCGGACACTGTGAAAGTTTCGGATGAGCTTGCCCCCGTGAATAAACACTAGTGTGGGTGTTGTGTGATTATGATAATGATTGTGAATAACTTGAGTTGGGGATGCACGACAGAGGGCTGTTCTTGATGAGATGAGTCGATGATGTAATAGAATAATGATGATGATTATTGAATGAGGTAATTGAGATCCCTGGGTAGACGCAGTGAAGTGATTTTCACTTGCTCCAGGTAGAGAATGAGATAATTTGAGCTCCCTGGGTAGACGCAGTAAAGTGATTTCACTTGCTCCATGTGAGGATATGAGGTAACGATATAGAATTGCTGAGACAGAATGGTTGGGGATGGTTTCGTTTATAATTCTGATTGTGAATTGTCAGAGAGTTAGAAAGTTGGGAAGCATGAAAAATATTAATCAGATTTAGCATTCCCTTCTGACAGTTGCCTATTTATGGATTAGCGAGAACATAGGATGAATATTTTGTGAAAGGATGTTTAGGATGCTTAGTGAGTTTTTATTACAATGTATTGTATTTATCTGGCACTTTTACCGTACTGGGAACCCATGGGTCGGTGGTTCTCATTCCGTATATATCTCTTGTTTTTCAGATACAGGTCCAGGTGCTTAGAAGTGAGCTGTGGTTCATCTGAGAGCTGGCGAAGATCTTTATATTTTCTACCTTATATTTTGCTTAGAATCTCTCCACCTTTATTTTGAAAAGCTTATATTATGTATTGAACTCTTTTGAACTTGCCTATAGAGGCTCTTATGTTTCTTTTGGGAGAGATTAGGAGATTCTGTTGTCAACAACTGTTATACTGTACCCTAGCCGGCCTAAACTTCGCGGGTCGCGACTAATGGCTATTTACTTATGTTATATATCTATATACTGTCCTTCTCTTATTCTCCTTTATGACTTTATCCTTATAACGCTTTCGACTTCACGCTTTATCTTTTAGTTGTCGATGCGTGAGTGATACGACTTCGCGATTTTATTTTTACTCCTTTTTAGGTTTCTCGATTACTACTCCTTTCAATTTTACTTATATTTATGTATTAAAAAAATCCACCTTGAGAGTCGTACCACCTTATTATCATTGACTTATGACTCGAGCATAAGGATTTGAATATTAGGGTGTTACAGCTCTAGTTGGAATCTACAAGGTCGCTCCAGTAAGCAAACGCCTTGCAAGTCGTCGAAATGCAGAAGTTCCCATCTTCTGTGTGTTTCCATGCCACTCTGTCAATGCCGTTGTCATTACTAGGGGGAGGTTGTGCTATGATCTTCAATCTGATGGACTCTTGTAAGAAGTTCTTCAGCTTCACTTGATCCCATTCATCTCTATCATTGGTCCATTCCCAAACAGTGTTATCTATATCAATCTCATCTCTGATTGCATGGCTGATTTGGTTTTCTTCTCCTTCAACCCAAGTGTTAGTCTAGAACTTAGTAGTAAGACCATCTCCCACAAAAGTGATAGTATGGTTTTGGAACACGAGCCAGAGTTTGATCAATTCTTTCCAAAGATGAGAGTCTAACTTTCTTGAATTGGGTTGTGCTTGTTAAATGTTGTTGTGCTGGTATTTCTCACAAAACTTCTTTGCCCAAAGGGTTTCATAGTTTTGTTTCAATTGGCATATAATTTTTAGAAGAAAAGCATCATTCATGGTTTATAGGTTTTGGAACCCAAATCCCTCATCATGTGTGGGTTTACATAATGTTTTTCAATTGATAGCATGCGTTCTCCTTTTATTCATCTCCCCAAATGAAGTTTCTTTGAGCCTTCTCAATGTCATTGCAAATAGACTTAGGAATTCTTCCGTGTTGCATATCGAAATCAATTCTTAGGATTATAATTGATTGTGCAGTGCTAACATAATTCTTCCTGCTAGGGAAAGACATTTACTTTTCTAGCCTTTTAGTTTTCTTTGAACTCTTTCCAAAACAGTCTTGAAGTCATCTTTTCCTTTCCTTTGGTTATTTAGCATTGCCCCCAAGTACCTCCCTAAAGCATTGTTTTCTTTGAAGCCCGATGTGTTAGCAACATTGGTTCTGGTCAAAGTTGGAGTATTTTTAGAGAAAGCAATAGTAGATATAAGGAATTTACTTTCATACCTACTTCCTTGCAAAAATTCTCCAAAATGCTATTAATTTTCTCCATTTGTTGAGAGGTTGCTTCTGCAAAAGGAAGTAAAACGTCCGCTAACATCAAGTGAAGGATTTGCATACCATTTCTTCCAACTGTAAAAGGGTTCCAATTTCCTTTGTTGACTTCTTGTTCTATGTGTTAAGAAAGTTTATCCATACATATAACAAAAAAATAAGGAGAGATTGGATATTCTTGACTTATCCCTTTCGAAGGGCTAAAGGACTCAGTTTTGTTTCCGTTCCAAAGCACACTGTAGTTTACTGATTTCACGCCCTCCATGATTAAGTTGTTAAGTCTATTGGGTAGTCCAAACTCTCTCATTCTCTCTTGAATGAAGTTCCAGTTGATTCAATCGTAGGCTTTTTCAAAATTAATTTTGATTGCCATATACCTTTTAATTTCTTCCTCTAATCCTCTTCATGGAGTGCATGACTTCCTTTGATATGAGGATGTTGTCTTGAATCTTTCAGCTAGGGATGAAACTCGATTGATGTGAGAATATCCTATCATTGATGTATGGTTTGATTCTTTGAACTAGGATTTTAGATAGGATTTTGTACCTCACATTATATAAGGCTATAGATCTGAATTGGGAAACAAATTTCGGATGTTGAATTTTTAGAATGAGAGCGATGAGGGTAGCATTTGCTTTCTGAATGGAGTTGAGCTAGAGATAATAGTTTTGAATGAAGTCACAAACTTTTCCTTTTATAAGGTCCCAGTTGTTCTTGAAAAGCGCAGCTGGGAATCCATCTTCTCCCAGAGCTTTGAATGTCCCTATGCTGAAAAGAGCTTTCTTTATCCCCAATTAAGTAGGTTTTGCTTCCATACTCTTGCAAATAGAAGGTCCAAATTAGGAAGAGATAATGTATCTAAGTGGAGAGGAGAGATATGTACCTCTTCGTTGTACAGGTTCTTGAAGTAGTCAATGACGTGATTCTTGAGTTAATCTTCCTTTTTAATCCATTCACCATGTTGGTTTCTTAATTTTAGAATCCTGTTTTTCCTTATGTGAATGATAGTCTTGGTATGGTGGAACTTAGTGTTCCTATCACCTTTAGTGATCTATTGTTCCCTCTATTTTTGTAGCCAAAATGCCTCTTCTTTATCTAGAATGTCATTATGTTCCTTGTTCAGTGAAACTTCCAGTTGGTCTAAGTAAAGATTTTGGTCATAGTTATACATCTTTGTATCCCAGCAATTCTATTCAGAATCCTTCTTTTGGTCTTGAAAATATTGCCAAAAACTTTCTTGTTCCAGATGGTTAAATATTTGGTAACCTTTCTCAAGGTGTTGCACATTTGTTTCATGAATCTTGCAAGAATTTATTGAACTCAGGATAAAAGGACCACATAACCTCAAATTTGAATGACCTTTCCTTTTTAACAGTGGAGTTTGCATTTTAAATAATGAGAATGGGGTGGTGGTCAGAATTAGTCTTAGGAAGAATTTTCACGATTTCTTCATGATGTTTGAGTCTCCACTCAGGGTTGGATAAAGCTTGGTCGAGTCTTTTAAACAGTCTGTCATAACCATTCCAAACTGACCCTCTCCAAGTGTATCTAGAACCAACAAATCCAAGGTCAATGAGACCACAGTTATTGATCCAATATGCAAAATTGTTGCTATTTCTAGCATCCGTAGGGCTTCCTCCCTTCTTCTCTGATGGTTCTTTGATCTCATTAAAATCACTAGCAATAAGCCAAGGTTTATCCATGTTATTAGCTAACTTTTGAATTTTTGGCCAGAGATGTCTTCTATTGTCGGGTTGAGGGCTGGCGTAAACTGCTGTAAGGTACTACTCCTCCCTGTTGGATTTGACAATCTTGGCATGGATATACTGCTGGTCCTACTCCAACACAGTATATTAAAGCTAGTGTCTTTCCAACAAATCTAAATACCACCAACAAAACCTTGGTAGGGGTGAATATGGATTGGATAATATCCACAGATTTATAGTATTCATCCACATCCAATCCACAAATTATGGATATTATCCGATCCGCAGAGACATCAGATCGAATAAGATCTGATCTGCACTCTAATAGGATCGAATCATGGATATCCCACAAGTATCCGTAGATTCGATCCGCATATTCGCAAAATAAATAAATAAATAATAAATAAATAAAAATATATACTTATTTTAGCATTCGAAAGCTAATCCCTTATGCTGCCGTCACACCTCTCTAACTCTCGTTCACCCTTTCCCTTTCTCTTCCCTTTCTGCTTCTGTCCTTACTCACCTCACCTCACTGCTTGCTCCAAACAGCAGTTCATCTCACCTCACCCCTTGCTCTAGACGGTAGGTCATCTCACCTCACTTCACTCCTCGACTCCTCCTCACCACACGATCACTGTTCTTTGTGCTCTTCGCTCGCCACTCGCTGTTGCTCCTCGCGTGCTCGCCGCTACTCCTCGCCATTTTCTAGTTTCTTCCTTCTACTTGTGTATCTGTAGTGCAAATATGCTTCAGCTCATTTCACTTCTATTTTTACTACTAAATTTATCTTTTTAATTCTGTTTATTCTTTGATTTTTGAAATGCAGACTTGTTTCTGGTTGTTTCTGCATCATCTTTCGAGTTTTACTATTGAAAAATTTTGTTTTTAATTTTTGGAATGTATATCTTTGTTATTGTTGTGGTAGCTGTAATTGATCTATTTTAGGTAAACATTGATGCGGAATTAGGGTTTTACTTTTTTTATTTTGTTGATTTTTTTAAAATTAAACATAATTTTTATTTTTCGGATGTATCTGATATCCGATCTATCCGCAAATTTGTGTATCGGATCGGATCTAAGCACAAAAAATGTGGATATTAGATTCGATCTAATATGATGAGATTAGTGTGGATCGTATCAAAATTTTGGCCATATTCAATTTGTGTGCACCCCTGAACCTTGGGCTTCCTCAACAATAAAGTTATTGAACCATTGATAATATTTCTAGCATTATCACCATTAATCTTAGTTTCTAATAGAATAACAATATCCGGGTTATATTGATTTCGGATCTCTTTGAAGGTGCATTGACGTTGGGATTTTTGCCAGTAAAGAATGTCATAAAAACAGTCGCGTTGTAGATATAGTCTCTAAACCGACAGAAATCCCTTCGTACAAACGTTTTGGTTGTCACAAGTAATAAACCCCTTTTAAAATTGATAACCGAGTATTTAAACCTCGGGTCGTCTTCTCAAGGAATTGCAGGGAGGTATGTTCTTATTATTGGTTATGAGTCTTGTCAATTGGGGGATGTTGAGTTTGGGCAATGCGCACAGGTATATTTTCAAGCAATAAAAATAAATAAATAACTGCAAAATAAACTCTTGGCAAGGGATGAGAACTGGAGGTCCTATCCCAGTTATCCTTATCAATTGTAATGAGAATTGGATTTTTCTCCCACTTTATTAACCTCTAACTATGGAGGTAAGTTAAGTGGATGAATTAATTCTTGAAGAATTCCAATTTTCAATCAACAATGAGTTTGATAACTCAAGAGTCACCAATTATTTAACCAAAGCCAAAAGGGAAGAAATTCTACTTGAATGAAAATAATTTGGATAAATCGAGAACTTTAATAAATTAAAGAAAGCAATCATAAGTCTGAAATACCTCAAGATATATTAAATAGAAAATCAATCTAAACATAGAGAGTCATAAACAAAATTGAGAAAAGCAATAAAAGAACATTGAACCTGGGATTGAGAGTCACTCCTAAAACTAAGAGAAATCCTAAATCCTAATCCTAAGAGAGAGGAGAGAACCTCTCTCTCTAAAAACTACATCTACTCCTAAAATTTGTGAATTGTGAGAGTCTCCTCATGAATGGATGTATTCTCTCACTTTATAGCCTTTAATCTGTGTTTTCTGGGCCGCAAACTGGGTCAAAAACAGTCCAGAATTCACTGGTTTCGAATTTTGCCATGCTGGATTTCCGTCACTGCGATGCGGCCGCATGGATCACGCGGTCGCGTCGCCTAGCATCAGGAGAACTATAGAATATTATATATAAAATCGAAGCCCGGACGTTAGCTTTCCAACGCAACTGGAACTACGCCATTTGGACCTATGTAGCTAAAGTTATAGCTGTTTGAGTGCAGAGAGGTCAGGCTGGACAGCTTAGCAATTTCTCCAACTTTTTGTATTCCTTCCATTTTTGCATGCTTCCTTTCCATCCTCTGAGCCATTCCTGTCCTATAATCTCTGAAAACACTTAACACACATATCAAGGCATCTAATGGTAATAAGAGAGGATTAATATTAGCAAATATAAGTCCAAAGAAACATGTTTTCAATCAAAGCACATAATTATGAAGGAAATATAAAACCATGCAAATAGTATGAATAAGTGGGTAAAGAGTTAATAAAAACTACTCAATTGAGTACAAGATAAACCATAAAATAGTGGTTTATCAACCTCCCCACACTTAAACACTAGCATGTCCTCATGCTAAGCTCAAGAGAAGCTATAAAGATGAAGAGGAATGGTATGAAATGCAACCTATGAATGCAACTACATGCTAAGATGTTTTTACCTACTTGGTTAAAATAAAAAAATCCTTCAAGAACAAATATGAACTGGATTTCACTAATTCAAATCATAAAAAAAAATGAAGTACAAATAGACTTGAAGAAGAAAATAGCTCATGAAAGCAGGGAACAAGGAATTGAGCATCGAACCCTCACTGGTAGTGTATAATACAACATCTAACCATCCATGTAATCATGCAATCCATGTAATCATAATACAACATCTAACCATCCATTAACCATGTTTTCCACATATTCATGCATTCTAATTTCAAGTACAGTACATATGCATTGCTTTCACCACTTACTTTGGGGCATTTTGTCCCCTTTTATTATTTGCTCTTTTTCTTTTCTTTTTCTCCTTTATTTTTATTTTTTTTATATTATTTTTTTTGTTTTTCTCAATGCATATGATTAAAGTATTGAATGCATGAACATATTCTTAACATTCTTTCACATTTTCAGAAAATTCTAACATATTCAATTCTCAAACCAAATGTTTCCAAACCTACTTTTTCCACACTTAAATTATAAGCACTCTCACTAGTCTAAGCTAATTAAGGATTCAAATTAAGGACATTATTATTTTCCGCTTAGAGTTAATGATGTGCTAAATAAAAAGAACAAAGGGGGTACCATAGGCTCAAAATTGGTTTGCAAGGGATAATGAAAGGTAAGGCCATATGGGTATGTAAGCTCAGTGAAATAAAGACCTCAATCATATAAGTGCATGTATACATCAAATTATGGAAATATAGAATTAGGCAAGACAAAGATCACATTTTTTTGAGAGAAAAACACACATCAAAAATAAAATATTGGTTGAAAAATGCAACCAATTCAAATAGGCTCAAAATCTCACAGGTTTTGTGTGTTCGAGCTCTAAACCATGTTCCAGTATAATATTTCTTCAAACAAGTGTAATATTAAATTTTATTCAAATTAGTGAAATGCTCTAAAAGGTTTCTTGAAAAAGAAAATATTACTTCAACCAAGTGGTAAAATATGCAAAAAATCAAACAAATATGCAATTAAAAAAAACAAATAAAATAAAAATTTTGGTGTTGAGTCAGGAAATAACTAACCCATGGAGATCGATATTGACCTCCCCACACTTAAAGATTGCACCGTCCTCGGTGCATGCTGAGATTTGCAGGTGGATGGGTTGTTTCAACTGAAGCTTTTCTCATCAAGGAATGTGCATAGGAACTTGTTTGTCTCTCCCATGTGAACGTCTTCCGGTTCTCTTCCTGGTGGCCATCCTAAAAGAAAAAGGGAAGGAAAGTAACCCAAAGAAAAGATAGAAAACAAATAAAACATGGGTTGGTTAATGCCAAAAGTGAGGGTCTCAATTACATGGTAGCTACAACATGCAAGTGAGAAAACAATAGAAGCACATGGCATACTAGTGGTGCAAAATATTGCAACAATGAGGGAGAGAGTGTGGGTAAGGAGAGATAATATAAATTCATATCAATGTAAAAGTAATACAAGTATAAAAGATTGGCATTGATTTAAATAATATTACTCAATCAGAATTAAAACAAGTCACTAAGCATCAAGAAAATACTAGAAAATATGTAACAGTTGAATAAGAATATTTGAACACCAATAATAATTTTAGAAAAATAAAAATATGCAATGAATGAGAGTATGCAAATAAATTTAAATAAACTAGAATGGGAGTGAGATAAAATAAGAAAGGAAGAAGAAAGAAATAAGAAAAGATAAGAGAATAAGGATTCGGAGAAGAAAAGATAAGAAAATTGGCACTAATCTGGATAGGTTGTGCGACGCCGCCGACGCGGTCGCGTGGGTGACGCGGTCGCGTGGTGCGCAATAAGGTTAGGCGACGCGGACGCGTAGGGCACGCGATCGCGTGACTTGATTTGTGCTAGTGGCGCGAGTGCAGCCTCGCGGTCGCACAACTCTCTGTTCAAAACTTAGTATTGCCAAAATCCTGGGTGACGCGGTCGCGTGGTTGACGCGATCGCGTGAGTGGCCATCATGGGGATATGATGCGGACGCGTGGGGCACGCGTTCGCGTGGTGAGGCTTGGGCTTCCAGCACGATTCCAGCCCAACTCCAGCTCAACTTTCGGCCATGCACCCGGGTGACGTCGATTTTCAGGTCACGCGGCCGCGTGGGTGACGCGGTCACGTGGGAGGCCATTATTCCCAGGTGACGCGGTCGCGTTAGCGACGCAGTCACGTGGGGTGATTTGTGCCATTGGCACGCCTCCAGCGCTGCTCCTGCGAAACTCTCTGTTTATATTAATATTGTCTTCCATCTCCTTGCGACGCGGACGCGTCGCTGATGTGGTCGCGTCGCGTGCTCGCTTTTTTTTTTGTAATCTGAGAAATGTAGAATGCAGTGTTAATATGAATGTGATGCAAAACTTCAGGTTCAACATAATAAAATAACACTCGAAAACAAATAAAACTAAATAAAAATGAAAAAGAACGATCATACCATGGTGGGTTGTCTCCCACCTAGCACTTTTAGTTAAAGCCCTTAAGTTGGACATTTGATGAGCTTCCTGTTATGGTGGTTTATGCTTGTACTGATCTAGGAATCCCCACCAATGTTTGTACTTCCATTAGCCTCCGGGGTCCCAAACTAAGCATGTAAAGCCCTTAAGAAGCTTCAAACAGATTCTTAGGCTCCCGGGGTGACAAATGTCAGAACAGATTTCAGGATCCCAAACCTTACTTTTACACCCGTCTTCAAGTTGATTATCATGATTCCATCCGGGTGGTTCAGCTTTAGAATTCTCACTGAAGAGTCCAAACAACTTCCTAGACCCATTCAACTGAGCTTTACACCAACCTTTGCATTTAAACTTAAAGCTTCCAACCATAATGAACCTTACAGGACAATTCTTACCACTGACCATCTTCCTCTTACTCTTAATGCCACAAAGAGCTCTAAGTTGACCATCCGTCTCCAGTAGCCCATATTCAAGTGGGATTAGAAAGCTATGGGATATGAATTTTACCCACTTGAATGTTGTGAAGGATGATGGCAACTTAGGGGGAGGTATTTTTAATGAAATTGCAAGTTCCACTCCCTTGTGCTCTTCTCTGATAATTACCACCTCTTTGCAAGCTTCTTCAATTTCAACCTCTTCCTCTTGGTAGCTCTCTTTCAATTCAATCTCCTCTTCATTGCTTTCCAAGGGCATGGGAGGTTGTGCTTCTTCTTCTTGAATCTTCATCTCTTGATCAACCTCTTCCAAGTTTTCAACTATGATATGCTTAGGAGGTTGTACACCCTCCTCAGCATCAATTACAACCGTCTTGGAAGGAGGCTCTATGTCTTGACTTTCCCATGGAGGTTCTGCATCTCCTAAGTCTTCAACCACTTCTTCTTCTTCTTGAACAATGACAGCTTCTTCTACTTGTTCTAGTACAAATTCATTCTCTGTCTTGTCCACTGGGGTTTCTGGTATCTCCTTCATGCTACGCTCTTCACTAGACTGTCCACATGGAGCTGTGGCTGATCCTTGTATATTTGAGTGCCTAGAAGCCCATTGAATTAATGCTTGCTCCAGTTGTTGAGTGGTTGCCTGAAATCGATCCACTGTTTCCTTGAAACGATCCTTTGTCTCTTGATGCACTCGGTTATCATAGGTAGGATCATAGTGCTCTTGGATTGATGGATATGGAGATGGCAGATATTGAGGTGGTGGTGGGATACGGAGATCATTATTCTGTGATTGAAAAGGAAGTGCACTAGAGCTTGAGGGTTGATTGTTAAAGGTATTTGGTGGTCTGATTTGGGCGGCGAGAGCTCGTATAGTAGAGTTTAGATCGGTAAGTGCTCTCTCCATGGAGGTTTGGGGTGGATCTATGTATGGTTCATTTGGTTCATAAGGTGGTTGGTATGGTGGATGTGGGTTAGGGTCATATGGAGGCGAATGGTGGAAAGAGGCTTGTGAGTATGGCGGTCCCAAGTTGTGTTGAGGAGGTTCATAGACATATGATGGTGGTTGTTGATAGTCCATTGGAGGTGGTTGTTGCCATGAGGGTTGATTAAATCCTTGTGGCTCCTCCCATCTTTGATTGTTCCAACCTTGATGCCTGTTCTCATTGTAATTTCTTCTTCCTGCAACATAATTGTAACCAGACTCATAGCCCAAGGGGTGAGAGTTCATAGTAGCAAAATAAAAATAAAAAATGAAAATAAAAACAAATTTAAATTAAAAGGTTATTTAAATTTTGAATTTGAAAATTAAATTTTAAAATTTGAAATTTGAAATTTTGAAATTTGAATTTTTGAAATTTGAAATTTGAAATTTGAAAATTTTTAAATTTGAATTTTGAAATTTGATTTTTGAAATAAGATAAGATAAAAATTTTAAAAATAAAAATCTGAAATTTTTTTTTTCGAAAAAAAATAATAAAAATAGTTTTGAATTTAATGTGAAAAGAGAAAAACAGTAAAATGACACCAAATTTCAAATTTTTAGATCAAAACGAAGAAAACAACTAAGAACATCTTGAAGGTCAAGATGAACGCGAAAAACAACTTGAAGATCAAGATGAACACTAAGAACAAATTTTTGAAAAAAATTTTTTTTTTTTATAAAAACCAATAACCTCTTAATCTATGAAAAAGCAAAAATAAAAACAAATAAACAAGCAAAAAATCAAAAAAAATATTTACAATAACCAATAATAAGGCACACATTTGCAATTCTCCGGCAACGGCGCCATTTGACGTTGGGATTTTTACCAGTAAAGAATGTCATAAAAACAGTCGCGTTGTAGATATAGTCTCTAAACCGACAGAAATCCCTTCGTACAAACGTTTTGGTTGTCACAAGTAACAAACTCCTTTTAAAATTGATAACCGAGTATTTAAACCTCGGGTCGTCTTCTCAAGGAATTGCAGGGAGGTATGTTCTTATTATTGGTTATGAGTCTTGTAAATTGGGGGATGTTGAGTTTGGGCAATGCGCACAGGTATATTTTCAAGCAATAAAAATAAATAAATAACTGCAAAATAAACTCTTGGCAAGGTATGAGAACTGAAGGTCCTATCCCAGTTATCCTTATCAATTGTAATGAGAATTGGATTTTTCTCCCACTTTATTAACCTCTAACTATGGAGGTAAGTTAAATGGATGAATTAATTCTTGAAGAATTCCAATTTTCAATCAACAATGAGTTTGATAACTCAAGAGTCACCAATTATTTAACCAAAGCCAAAAGGGAAGAAATTCTACTTGAATGAAAATAATTTGGATAAATCGAGAACTTTAATAAATTAAAGAAAGCAATCATAAGTCTGAAATACCTCAAGATATATTAAATAGAAAATCAATCTAAATATAGAGAGTCATAAACAAAATTGAGAAAAGCAATAAAAGAACATTGAACCTGGGATTGAGAGTCACTCCTAAAACTAAGAGAAATCCTAAATCCTAATCCTAAGAGAGAGGAGAGAACCTCTCTCTCTAAAAACTACATCTACTCCTAAAATTGTGAATTGTGAGAGTCTCCTCATGAATGGATGTATTCCCCCACTTTATAGCCTTTAATCTGTATTTTCTGGGCCGCAAACTGGGTCAAAAACAGTCCAGAATTCGCTGGTTTCGAATTTTGCCACGCTGGATTTTCGTTACTGCGACGCGGCCGCATGGATCACACGGTCGCGTTGCTTAGCGTCAGGAAAACTATAGCATATTATATATCAAATCGAAGCCCCGGACGTTATCTTTCTAACACAATTGGAACCGCGTCATTTGGACCTCTGTAGCTAAAGTTATAGCCGTTTGAGTGCAGAGAGGTCAGGCTGGACAGCTTAGCAATTTCTCCAACTTCTTGTATTCCTTCCATTTTTGCATGCTTCCTTTCCATCCTCTGAGCTATTCCTGTCCTATAATCTCTGAAAACACTTAACACACATATCAAGGCATCTAATGGTAATAAGAGAGGATTAATATTAGCAAATATAAGTCCAAAGAAACATGTTTTCAATCAAAGCACATAATTATGAAGGAAATATAAAACCATGCAAATAGTATGAATAAGTGGGTAAAGAGTTAATAAAAACCACTCAATTGAGTACAAGATAAACCATAAAATAGTAGTTTATCATGCATCTAAAAGCTATGTTAGCCGCACCCTTATTATTCCAAGATAAGATAAGATAATTATTAAAATAAAAAATAGAGAAAGGCCAAAACTAATTAAGCTTTATATCTGCAACTTCCTCATGATTAAGAGCACTAATATTGGGTGTTGTGAAATCGACATCCACAACAAGTTTATGTATAACTTGTTACATGTCTATTTCCATGATGCCCTCTTTGCTTTGTTCTTTTTCTCCAGGGTCAGGAGGTTTTCCTTTATCATGGTCTGGCTACATAGTTGATGTGGAATTTCGCAAAATCACAACTCGGCAAGTGCACTGAATCGTATCAAGTAATATAACGGTGAGTGATTTATCGTTCTCACGAGGATTAAAGGACTAAGTAACAATGATTAATTTATTATTCTAATTAGACAAATCAAGGAAACAGAGGAATAAGATTGAAACGTGTGAACAAAGAGCAATAAGAATAGCAAATAGTGAATGTGAAAACAATAATGGTGAGAATGTTAAGGTTTCAGAGATATTTAAATTTTAGGATGAATATATCTTGCTATCTACTTTAATCATACAAAGATGTGTTCATGGCAAACCTTAAATAATTAAAGTTCAATCCCTTGGTAATCTAATTTTTCTTAACTTAATTAACCGTCAATTCCTTGACCAATTAACTATGAGAAGAGTTTAAGCATAGTTTCTGATTTAAAGCCACACAATTCTTAAGGAAACCCTAATTGATTTTATGTCACTTATCAAAATTACTCTTGGATATCGAAATAATTATGAGAGGAGTTTCTAGATTAATTCCAAAGATTAACTCTTCCAAGATAATAAAGGAATTCAATTAAGATTAAAGTTATTTTCCAATATACTCTAACTCTTAGGATGAAGAACAAAACTCACTTCTTGAATTAAACATCAAGGTATAAATCAAAAGTAGAAAAACAATAATATTAATCCATCAAAGTAAATAGAGCTCCTAACCTTAACAGAATAAATTAGTTGCTCATGGTAGAATGAAAAACAAAGGTTCTAAATTGAAAAACATCCCAAAAGAAGAGAGGAGCACGTGTGTGACTCCTTCCCTTTAAATTCTAACCCTAAAACTAATATCAGAATTCAAAACTAATCAAAACAGAATCAAATGTAATTCAAAGCAAATATTAATGACTCTTAACTAACTAGTGATCTTCTTTGTAATTGAAATTCAAAACTTGGTGCTTTGCTTAGTCAAAACCATAGGCTTCAAACTTCAATTTTGAGCCAACAAAAAACTTGAAGTTAGAGGGATTAGTGAAGGATCCAAAACCCTGGGAGTTGGGCCAATTCCATGCATTATATGCCCAGACTTTGGCGTATAATGCATGGGCTTCATGATTGCTACTTGAGGGGCCTTCTTATGGCGTATAACGCATGGGAGGTGGCATATAATGCATGAAGGGAATTGGTCCCTAGAGAGTGCATGTGTTGGTGCGTTATACGCACCATTCCCTGCGTATAACGCATAGGCAAAATTGGTCCTTGGATGGTGCACTTTGGCTTTGTTCGTGGCTTCTATCAACCTAGGAGGAGGTTGTGTTAAACGTAGATCCACTATAGAGTATTATATATGGTTGGAAAGTAATGGATGTTAGCTTTCTAACACCGCTAGACTACTTTATTTGAACCTCTCTAGCTCAAGTTATGCTCGTTGAAGTACGAAGAGGTCAGGTTTTGGCATATATACGCCAAATGCCATGCGTATAATGCATGGCTTTGTTTGGCCATTAGAGCTGCATAATTTTGGTGCATTATATGCACCATTCCATGCATATAATTCATGGCTTTGGTTGGTCCCTGAAAGTGCACAATTTTGGTGCGTTATACGCACCACTCTATTCGTATAACGCAAGGCTTTCCTCAATACATCCAGGAGCTTCAATTGTTGCATTCTTGGTCCATAGAGCTCTCTGTTTGCTTGCTCCTTCTCTTGTTCTTGAGTGTTCCTCTTGCTTTCTTCTTTTCATTCTTGTTCTCGCTCATTTTCAACACTTTCCTACACATACCAAAACTCAAAGCAACTTCAAGATATATTGATTAAGGCACTTAAAATCTTAATTATAACAAGGAATTCACTAACTTTATTGAAAGAAATACTATTGGGCCTTACTCTTTGCTTTTCTTTCTTTTTTTTCTTGCTGCTTCTTGGTTGTATTGATTTTTGAGATCCTCCATAATACTTCTCTAAATTTCATTCCATGTCTTAGAGCTCCCTATGCAAGTTTTCACAAACATGTAACCTCATGATATACTCACATTATCAAAATCTCTACTTTTTCTTAATCTTACTTGCCCCAAATTTAAAAAATTTTCTTCAACTTTTTCATTCAAAAACTCTTTGTTACATGCTTAAAGATATTGAGTGCAAGTAATTTCAAAAATAAGGTGGCATGAAATATGAATGAATCATGATTATTAACTAAGAACAAAAATAGATGCAAGATATAAGAAATAAAAGCTTAAGGATAGAGTTACTTCCCTCTTCATCGTCTTCTAGGATATGTAGACCATAGCTTCCAACACCAAACATAGAATGGTTACTTGTCCTCAAGAAAAAAAGAAAAATAGTGGTGATAGAAATATGAATAATCATGATTATCTAGAGAAATTAAATAAGTGATGCAAACTCTTATTTAAATGAACTAAATGGAATTAAAAACAAAAATAAATTAAAGACTAAATAAATAGGGTACCGATGGTTGGGTTGCCTCCCAACAAACTCTTCTTTAACATCATTAACTTGACAGTTAATTTTTGTTAAGTTGGAGGTGGATCATAGTGCTCCAATGCCTCCCCTCTCACCATGAATTTCCTCTCATCATCTTCATCTATGAGTTCAATGTGTTCCAAGGAGATGACCATGTTAAGTATGTAAGATCCATTTCATTTGTTGGACTTGTCAAGCCATATCCATGGTGGGGAAGGAAATTGTATCACTTGCTATCCAGGGGAGAAGTCACTTGTAGGAATCTTCTTATTCTTCCATCCTCTGGGCAGCTTCTTGAGAACTTTCTTTTCTTCATTTGGTGATACACTCTTAACACCAAACTTAAATGTGATGTTAGAGGGTGTTTTATTGATTTTAAAGGGAGGCTTTGGTTGCAAATTCTTGTTAGCTTCATCGGGAAATTCTTGGAGGCTTGGATCACTTGATTCAACCTTCATGCAATTCTCCTTGTCACTTGAGTGATGCATGGTTTTGAAAACAAGAAAAACTAAATGCTCATCATGTACCCTCAATATTAATTTACCCTTTTCATCATCAATGATGAGGGCTCTCCGAGTGGCTAGGAAAGGTCTTCCTAGAATGATGGAGGTATTCTCATCTTCCTCCATGTCAAGAATAACAAAATCTACTAGGAGGAAAGACTTTTCCACTTTGATAAAGACATTCTCAATTACCCCATGTGTATGCTTTATTGACTTGTCTGCCATTTGTAAATCACATAAGACTTTTTCAAGGAGTGTGTTTCCAATGGTGCATGGAATTTGAAGCCTCTTAAACACCTCTAGGAATTTGAAGTATTGCTTCTCTTGGTTCTCCCTCTTGAGCCTTTGAGGCTATGTGTTCATACCCTGGGTCGAGCTATGCGACCCGGGCTGGCTAAAGACACGAGTGACTGACCTCTTCAAGACGGTCGCCACCGACCTCTTACTAAAAGAGTTCGGCCAAATCACCATAGAGGCCCATGCAGGACCAAACAAAAGGAGCAAAGCCCATTCTAAAGGCGGCAAAGACAAGAAAGATAAGGCAGTTCCCCTAAAAAGATAAGATAAGATAACTATCTTATCTCATGGGAAGGTCACTCTACACTACTATAAATACACTGGAGCACCCAGGTATAACTCATACTCTGATTCTATACAAAAAAAAGCTGCTTAAATCTCGTGCTAACTTAAGCATCGGAGTTTCTTGCAGGTACCACCACCCTCTGGTGATCAAGGATCAGCAGTACCACCAGATTCAACAAGTCGGACACGACAGCTCCGACCACCACAACAGATCTCATCCGAGATCAACCTCAGTTTCAGGTAACCCTCGGAACATTGGCGCCGTTGCTGGGGAACTTGGAAGTCATTCCATCATCATGGTGGAGAACCTTGACAACGACCATAATTCTGATTTGAAAAACAGGACGCCGCATAAGAACGCAGACATCATACCGAAAGATACACCTCAACAAAATGGAGACAAGCATTCTCCAAACACAGAAATTTTAGATGCCCTCCGAGAACAGCAGGAACGTCTCAAGCAGCTCGAACAAGAGGTCAAACACCATCGCGAAGCCAAAAGAGATCTCCGGAGGGAAACAAGACGACATCGAGAGTTAGAGGACAAGCTTCTAAAGCTCGAGGTCGACCTTAAGACCAAAACCATTTGATCCAGTCATGAAGACAGCTCCCACAAAGATCAAGACCCATTCACCAAAGAGATCATGAAAGCTAAAGTCCCAAAGGACTTCAAAGCTCCTAACATGACCCTAGACGACGGTACATCAGATCTGAGGCATCATCTCAGCAATTTCAGAAGTAAGATGTATCTCACGGATGCCTCAGATGCAATCCGCTGTAAAGCTTTCCCGACCGCCTTAACCAAAACGGCAATAAAGTGGTTCGACAGCTTGCCATCATGGTCAATAGCAAGCTTTGATGACCTCGCCAAGAAGTTCCTAGCCAGATTCTCCATCCAAAAAGACAAAACCAAACATTCCCCAAGCCTGTTAGGGATTAAGCAAGGAGATCGAGAGAGCCTCCGCAACTACATGGAAAGATTCAACAAGGGATGTCTAGACATACAAAGTCTGCCAATAGAAGCAACTATCATGGGTCTCATCAATGGTCTGCGAGAAGGACCCTTTAGCCACTCCATATAAAAAAAGCATCCAACGTCTCTAAACGAGGTACAAGAATGGGCAGAGAAGTATATCAACATAGAGGAGAACCCTCGACTAGGGGAAACCTCAAAATCCGGAATCTCTTACCCCCTCGAGACAAGGATAAAGAGTCCAGGAAAAAAGAAGACTAGCCAATTGAAAAACCTAGAAAATACCACAACTACACTCCACTCAGAGTGTCCCTTGTGGATGTATACAGAGAGATATGCAACACTGAGAAGATCTCACCGCCTCGCCCGATTAAACACAAAAGGGGAGGAGGAAATTAGACAGAGTACTGTGAATACCACCAAATCTACGGGCATTCTACCACTGAGTGCTTTGACCTAAAGAATGTCATAGAAAGATTGGCACAAGAAGGGCGACTAGACCGGTTCTTAGCCAGTAAGACGAAGGAACCGAGAAAGAGAAGAAGGGAAGAAGAGATTGGACGAGCTGAACGCCCCCACCACACCCCCCAAAAGACACGTTCATATGATCAATGGAGGATTCGCATGAGGGGGATCTCTAAATCATTATGCAAAACACACCTTAAAGAGGTGTACTATGTCGGAGGAGGAGACATGTCGGCCGACCTCCCCAATATCACCTTCACTCAAGAGGACGCTGCGGGAATCATCCCGGGATATGATGATCCCATGGTTATTACCATCATACTGGCCAACGCTAATCTCCACCGAACACTGGTAGACCAAGGAAGCTCTGCGGATATCTTGTTTAAATTCGCCTTCGACAAGCTCGGTCTACAAGATAAAGAGCTCAGAGCATATCCGAATAGCTTGTTCGGACTGGAAGACACTCCAATCCAACAACTTGGATATATCTCACTGCACACAATCTTTGGAAAAAGAATTCGATCCAGGACACTTAACATAGACTACATAGTAGTCGATGTGAGCTCAGCCTATAATGCCCCAATAGGTCGGACAATGCTAAACCAGCTCACCACAGTGGTCTCCACTCCACATCTGTGCATGAAATTCCCAACTCCATAAGGGATCGCCACGATAAAAGGAGACCATAAGATTGCACGACGCTGTTACAATGAAAGTCTAAACCTTAAAGGCAACCCCAAAGGGGAGAAAATCAACACTATTGAACTCGGGGGAGTACGTGCTCGTGAGAAACTTCGACCGCGACCCGAAGGCGAGATCGAAGAAGTCCAGATCGGGGATGCCCACGATAAAACAACAAATATCGGGGCAACCTTAAAGAGAGACTTAAAGGAGCCACTAATACAATTCCTAAAGGATAATGCCGATCTCTTTGCATGGAAGGCAGCGGACATGCCCGGGATAGATTCCAAGCTAATGTGCCATAAGCTGGCAGTATACCCTGGATCTCGGCCCGTGCAACAGAAACGCAGGAAGCTCGGGCCAGAAAGATCCCAAGCTGTGGAAGAGCAAGTGCAAGCTTTACTAGAGGCAGGGTTTATAAGGGAGGTCAAATACCCATTATGGCTAGCCAACATTGTCTTAGTGAAGAAGTCAAATGGCAAGTGGAGAATGTGTACTAACTACACTGACCTCAATAAGGCCTGCCCAAAAAATCCCTACCCGCTCCCAAACATAGATACTGTAGTGGATGCCTCTTCCGGATACAAGTACCTCTCCTTCATAGATGCCTATTCAGGATACAACCAAATCCCAATGTACCCACCTGATCAAGAGAAGACTTCATTCCTAACCCCAAAGGCAAACTATTGCTATATAGTTATGCCATTTGGGGTCAAAAACGCAGGAGCTACCTACCAAAGATTGATGAACAAAGTCTTTGCTGACCATATTGGAAAGCTGATGGAGGTTTACGTAGACAACATGCTGGTAAAAATACAAAGTGAGAAATCATTGTTGTCTGACCTCACCAAAGTGTTCGACACCATCAGAAAGAACGGTATGCAACTTAATCCCGCAAAGTGCACCTTCGCGGTAGAGGTTGGCAAATTCTTAGGCTTCATGCTTACCCAAAGAGGAATCGAGGCAAATCGAGATAAATGTCGGGCTATACTCAACATGAAAAGTCTGACTTGCATCAGAGGTACAACAGCTCAACGGCAACATTATGGAAGGAAAAGAGGTTTGAATGGACAGCATAGTGCGAGCAAGCGTTCCAAAATTTCAAAAAATTCTTGGGATAACCACCCATTCTTACCTGACCACGGGAAGGAGAAGCACTCATATTATACCTCACAGTGGAAAGTCGGGCAATAGCCTCAGCACTAGTCAGAGAAGACAAAAATTGGCAACAACCCATCTACTTCACCAGCAAGGCTCTCCAAGGGGCCGAACTAAACTATCAAAAGATAGAAAAGTTTGCCTACGCCCTCATACTCACTTCTCGATGACTCCGCCCATACTTCCAAGCTCACATTATCAGGGTTCAGACCAACCAGCCCATAAAAGGCATCCTACAAAAAACAGACTTAGCAGGAAGAATCCTACAGTAGGCAATCAAATTATCCGAATTCAATCTTCGATATGAAGCTCGGACAGTCATCAAATCATAGTACCTGGCCGACTTCATTGCAGAATACACTGACGCCCTGGAAACCCCCACAAAATAGAATCTCTACGTGGACGGCTCTTCAAACAAAACCAGGAGTGGCACAGGTGTAATTATAGAAAGTGATCAGGGAACCCAAATCGAGCTCTCACTAAAGTTCGAATTCCCTGCTTTAAATAATCAAGCTGAGTATGAGGCACTACTGGCTGGTTTGAGGCTGGCTAGGGAGGTAGGAGTTCAAAAGCTTGTCATCTTCAGCGATTCACAAGTAGTTACCTCACAAATAGAAGGAAGCTACCAAGCTAAGGACCCTACCATGAAAAAATATCTGGACAAGAACAGAGACCAGCTCGGACAATTCGGGGAATATGAGGTCCAACATATACCTCGAGAACAAAACGCTCGAGCTGATGCACTCTCAAAACTAGCCAGCACTAAACCAGGGGGTGATAACAGAAGCCTTATCCAGGAAACATTGCCAAGTCCATCGATCTCAGAAGAAGAAAAGGTCCTAACCATATCAGGTCGGGATCAAGGATGGATGGCCCCCATAATCAACTACCTCAAATCAGAGATACTTCTCACAGATAAGAAGGAGGCAAAAAGGCAAATACGAGAGGCACAGTACTACACCATAGTGGGCGACATCTTATATAGGAGAGGGATCTCAACACCCCTCCTAAAATGTGTGCCGACCTCCAATACAAGGGAAGTCTTGGAAGAAGTACATGGTGGCATGTGTCGCAACCACCGGGGGGCACGAGCCCTTTCTAAAAAGGTACTCCGAGACGGTTTCTTCTGGCCAACCTTGGGAAAAGAAGCAACAAATTTCGTCAAAACATGCCCACCATGTCAGAAGCATGCTAACTTCCATATCGCTCCACCAGAGGAGCTCATTAGTGTTACATCGCCCTGGCCATTCGCAAAATGGGGGCTCGACCTCCTTTGACCCTTCCCCCAGGGGTCAGGACAAGTCAAATTCCTCATTGTGGGAATAGACTATTTCACAAAGTGGATTGAGGCAGAGCCCTTAGCTAATGCTACCGCCCAAAGAAGTCGGAAATTTCTATATAGGAACATTATCACAAGGTTTGTGGTCCCTTACTCCATCACCATGGATCATGGCACTCAGTTCACGGACACAGGTTTTAGAAATTTGGTAGCTGACTTGAAAATAAAGTACCAATTTACATCTATAGAACACCCACAAGCCAACAGACAGGCAGAAGCTGCCAATAAAGTCATACTGGCTGGGTTAAAAGGGAGACAGAAATAGCGACAAGCAAAAAGTCATACGAAAGGCAAAACTACCAGAAGGCGCACATTTTCCTCAAGCAGGAGTGGCAGGGAAAAAACACACAACAATGATCAAGACGTAAAGATGTAATCTTTTTGCAGAAAGATTCAAACTTTTTCAAGGCAAACTCAAGTAAAAATCAAAACTTTACAGTGAAGGCATACAGAAGAAACAAAGATCGAAAGTGAAAGGAAGAAAAACCAACCTGCAGAGGAGAAGACGGTAGTTCCTCGAGGCAAAGAATGACAAAATCTGCACCAAACAATCGCTTGGAGACAAAGAATATAGAAGGCTTGGAAGCGTGAAAACAAGAGAATGAAGCGCTACAGCAAAATAATAAACAAAAAGCAAAGAGGAAGGAGAGAAGAAACGGAAGAATGATTCTTTGAAATTCAAAATGAAATGCAAAAGAGGGAAGAGAGGAAACGGCGAAGGGAAATTAATGAGTTTTTTAACCCTCGCATGTTCCCAAGAAAGCGCAATGCGCGCTGCAATTAAAAAGAAAAACGCCTCGTATTCAAGGAGTCCAACAGGAGTTATACAGGAGATCAACTGAAGACAAAATGATCGAGCTCGACTTCCTCAAAGGTTCGAAGTCTAAAGATACGACCTTAAGGGAAAAATCGAGCCCAAGTAAGGGAACTGTTCATACCCTGGGTCGAGCTATGCGACCCGGGCTGGCTAAAGACACGAGTGACCGACCTCTTCAAGACGGTCGCCACCGACCTCTTACTAAAAGAGTTCGGCCAAATCACCATAGAGGCCCAAGCAGGCCCAAATGAAAGGAGCAAAGCCCATTCTAAAGGAAGCAAAGCCAAGAAAGATAAGGCAGTTCCCCTGAAAAGATAAGATAAGATAACTATCTTATCTCATGGGAAGGTCACTCTACACTACTATAAATACACTGGAGCACCTAGGTATAACTCATACTCTAATTCTACACAAAAAACATGCTTAAAGCCCGTACTAACTTAAGCATCGGAGTCTCCTGTAGGTACCACCACCCTCCGGTGATCAAGGATCAGTAGTACCACAATATTCAACAAGTCGGACACAACAGCTCCGACCACCACAACAGATCTCATCTGAGATCGACCTCAATTTCAAGTAACCCTCGGAACACTATGAAATTCTTGGTTGATAAGGAGTCACTATTTTTTTTTTTTTTTGAGATTTAATTGTTGGTGCATGAATAGTGCTTTCCCTTTCTTGTTTTTCTTCTCCCACATGGGTCTCATTTTCATTTGATGCCACTGTTTGGTCTTTGTTCTTTGTGCTAACTACCCTTCCACTCCTTAAGCTAATGGCCTTGTATTTTTCTCTTGGATTGGGAATTGTATCATTTGAAAAAATGTTGGATGGCCTCTCAATGAGTTGCTTAGCAATTTGTCCAATTTGTACTTTCAAATTTCGGATGGATGCACCTTGATTTTGAAAGTTGCCTCTTGTCTCATCCATGAAAATTTGAGTTTGTTGCATGAATGTGGAGGTGGATTGGGCTATTGTGGTAGTGGCTTGGGATAGTTTTTCAATGGTGATTTCAAGGGAGGAAAATTTGGTTTCTAGAAAAGAGAATTTGGTTTCCAAAGAAGAAAGTCTTTGGTGAATTTGTGGTTGTATGGGTTGAGGTTATTGTTGGCGAGGTGTAGTGAAGTTCTTTGCCTCTTGATTGCCCCAACTAAAATTTGGGTGGTTCCTCCATCCGAGATTATAAGTTTTTGAGAAAGGGTCATTGGATAGTGGCTTTTGAAAACTTTCTATGTAATTCACTTGCTCCTCCTTGAACAACCCACAGGCTTCATCCTTTTGAGCTCCTCCACACAAATTGTAACTTGCTTGTATAGCCACTGATGAGACTTGCATGTGCCCCAATTGGTTTGTGAGTGAGGAGATTTGTTGAGACAACATTTTATTTTATGCCAAAATAGTGTCCAAAGTATCTAACTCCATCACACCTCTCTTCATTGTTCTCTCAGATGAGTATAAAGATTGATTGTTAGCCACAATCTCAATCAATTCTAAGGTTTATTCAGTAGTCTTCAAGTGCATGGATCTTCCAGTTGAGGAATCCAATAAAGTTCTGGAAGTAGGAGTGAGCCCATCATAGAAAATTTGAAGTTATACCCAATCAACAAACATATCTTGGGGACACTTTCTCAACAATTCTTTGTACCTTTTCCAAGTTTCATAGAGAGATTCTCTATCTTTCTGAGTGAAAGTTTGGATATCATGTCTTAGCTTTGCCAACCTCTATGGTGGAAAAAATTTGGTTAAGAACTTATTGACCAAATCATCCCATGTTGCAATGCTTTCTTTTGGTTGAGTTTCAAGCCACTACTTGGCTCGATCCCTTACAGAGAATGGAACAGTATCAAGCGATAAGGTTCAGCAAAGACCCCATTGGATTTGACTATGTCACATATTTATAGAAAGCTAGAGATGAACAAATTAGGATCTTCTTGAGGGCTCCTACTGAATTGGTAATTTTGTTGCACCAAAGTGATGAATTGAGGCTTTAACTCAAAGTTGTTTGCCTCCACAGTGAGCCTCACTATGCTACTCCCACAACTATTGTTTATGGGGGTAGCAAAGTCTCCAAGAGTCCTCCTTGCATTGGCATTGTTGTTTGCCATGCTTTCTTGCTCAAGTTCCACTTGAATTTTCTTCTCTTGAATTTTAGATTTCTTCCCTAATTTATAAAGAGTTCTCTCAATTTCTGGATTAAACAAGAAGAATTCCTTCTCTTTGTTTCCCTGCATGCAAAAGTAAGGAAAAACAAAGAGAAAAGATGGAATTCCCAACATCACAGTGAAGGAATTCCAGTGAGTAGCAAAAGAAAATAAAAAGGTCTAATTTAGAGAATCAATTAATGGGTAGTTGTTAATATTAATTAACCCCCAGCAACAGTACCAAAAACTTGATGCAGAATTTTGCAAAATCGCAACTCGACAAGTGCACCGAATCGTATCAAGTAATATCACGGTGGGTGAGTTATCGTTCCCATGAAGATTAAAAGGATAAGCAACAATGATTAATTGATTATTCTAATTAGACAAATTAAAGAAGTAGAGGAATAAGAATGAAACTTGTGAACAGAGAGCAATAAGAATAGCAAATAGTGAATGTGAAAACAATAATGGTGAGAATGTTAAGGTTTAAGAGATATTTAAATTTCAGGATCAATATATCTTGTTATCTACTTTAATCATACAAACATGTGTTCATGGAAAACCTTAATTAAGCTTCAATCCCTTGGCAATCCAATTTTTTTTTAACTTAATTAACTATCAATTCCTTGATCAATTAACTATGAGAAGAATTTAAGCACAGTTTCTAATTTAAAGGCACACAATTCTTAAGAACCAACCCTAATTGATTTTATGTCACTTATCAAAATTAGTACTTGACATTGAAAGAATTATCAGAAGGAGTTTCTAGCTTAATTCCAAAGATTAACTCTTCCAAGATAATAAAGGAACTCAATTCAGATTAAAGTTATTTTCCAATATACTCTAACCCTTAGGATGAAGAATGAAACTCACTTCTTGAATAAAATATCAAGGTATAAATTAAAAGTAGAAAAACAATAATATTAATCCATTAAAGTAAATAGAGCTCCTAATTTAAACTGAGGAGATTAGTTGCTCATGGTGGAATGGAAAGCAAAGGTTCTGAATTGAAAAACGGCTCAAAACAAGAGAAGAGCACATGTGTGGCTCCTTACCTTTAAATACTTACCCTAAAACTAATTTCAGAATTCAAAACTAATAAAAACAGAATCAAATCTATTTCAAATGAAATCTTTTCTTAATGACTCTTAACTAACTAGTGATCTTCCTTGTAATTAAAATTGAAAACTTGGTGCCTTGCTTAGTTGAAATCATGGGCTTGAAACTTTAATCTTAAGCCAACAAAATAATTGAAGTTGGAGGAATTAGTGAAGGATCCAAAGCACTGGGAGTTGGGCCAATGCCATGCGTTATATGTCTAAACTTTGGCGTATAACACATGGGCTTCATGATTGCTACTAAACAGGACTTCTTGTGATTTATAACACATGGGAAGTGACGTATAATGCATGGGAGGAATTGATCCCTGGAGAGTGCATGTATCGGTGCGTCTGCGTATAACGCATGGGCAAAATTGGTGTCTAGATGGTGCACTTTGGCTTTCTTCGTGGCTTCCTTCAACTTAGGAGGAGGCTGTATTAGATGTAAGTCCATTATAGACTATTATATATCATTGGAGCTTTGGATGTTAGCTTTCTAACGCTACTAGAATCACTTCATTTGGATCTCTCTAACTCATGTTATGCTCATTGAAGTACAAAGAGGTTAGGTTTTGGCGTATATACGCCAAATGCCATGGTATAACGCATGGGCTTTGTTTGGCCACTAGAGCTGCATAATTTTGGTGAATTATACGCGCCATTCCATGCGTATAATGCATGGCTTTGGTTGGCCCCTAGAAGTGCACAATTTTGGTGCATTATACACACCATTCTATGCGTATAACGCATGGCTTTCCTCAATACATCCAGGAGCTTCCATTGTTGCATTCTTGGTCCAGAAAGTTTGCTTTCTCCTTTTCTTGCTCTTAAGTGTTCCTCTTACTTGCTTCTTTTCATCCTTGTTCTCGCTCATTTTCAACACTTTTCTATACATATCAAATCTCAAAGCAACTTCAAGATATATTGATTAAAACACTAACAACCTCAATTATAATAATGAATTCACTAACTTTATTGAAAAAAATACTAAATAAAACAACTAAATCTCATGCATCAATACTATTGCTAGTGTTCACAATAGCTTCATCGGTCTCCATAGAAGGGCTTGCATCATCAACATCAATCCCGTTTTTATTTTGAATCTATAAGTTATTTTTTAGGTTCTATTCTATATTCTCTTGCTTGTTTCCATTAGAAGTATGTGTCATATGTGTGTTTTCTGTGGTTTTTGTAGTTTCATTTTGGTTGACTTTTTTTGTTTTTCTTTTATTTTTATTTTTTTGTTATTTATAATTTATTATATTTATTTAAGAGATTTTTATATATAAATTGGCCAATTTCTTATTTATAATTTAAAGTTTTAGTAATTGAAAAATAATGAGAATTTTATATGGTTTAGTTTGAATATATTGATTTTGAACCTTATTTTATGAATAAAGAAAAATTAATTTGATTATCTCTAATTTTAAAATTTGAGTACTCAATTGAAAAATTTGAAGAATAATTGGTATTTTCAAAGCTAATTATATTGGGTTAAATTTTATTTTAAATTATTATTCTACCCTTTAATTTTTTATTAAAATTCCTATTCTACCAAACCCTGACTCCCTAAATCAACCCATACTAACCCTAATTTAATTACCCTCCCCTCACCTTACCCACTCCCTCACACATACATACCATGCCGCCACCCCCGAACCCAGCGGAAGAAAGAAAGAGAGAAGAGAGGGAGCTACGAAGAGGGAGGAAGAGGGAAGAGAATAAGAAAGGAGAAGGGGAGACGGCGCCGGCGGGGCTGGGTACCACCGTTGTCACCGAGCTACATGCTACCATCCTCGACGGCGTGGTCACATTGAAAGAGAGAGAGAGATGAGGACCCGTCGAGCCACGCATTGCCGCCGTCCATGCGTCGTCGTTGAACGTCACCGAGAGAGGAAGGAACGCGAGCTAGAGGAGCTGTCGTCAACGATCCATGCCTCCGCGTCTCACCAAGCCATTACCGTCGTACTTTGTCATCTCCATTGCCGCCGAATAGAAGAGAGGAAACTGCTCCTGTTGCCGTTGAGCTAAACGCCGCCATCAAAACTGATCCCGGCCGACGCTGTGCTTGGTGGGCTCCCTCACCGCCACTGCTATCGCCAGGGCTGTCAAGAGCTGTCATTGTCACCGTTTATGTCTAACCAGAAGAGAAGATGTGACGGTGGAGGGTGTTGGTGTTGTTGCAGGTGACACCAAGCTGTTGTGTCACTGTCGGAGCTCTTTGTCGCCATTCTGCTCGCCGAACGTCATCACCAGAGCTGCAGCTGCTTTGTTCTAGGTTCTTTTTTTGTGTGTCGTAAGTTGTTTTACTCCGAAAACCCTTTTAGTTGTTGTTCTATTATATGTTGCTGAAGTTTTTGCGGTGTTATTGTCATACGGTTGAGTTCTGGTTATTGCATGTCGCGATTAAAGTTGCTGCTATTGCTGTAGAAGTAGTATGGAATTGTGGTTGCAGTTGTTACTGTTGCGGGCCAAAAGAATAAGGGTCTTGACACGTTTTGTGGCTTACGGGTTTCGACTATTCGAGGTAGGGCTTTTTCTTAAAAGTGTTTTATTATAAAAAATTGTTACAAGTCGATATTGATACAAAAAATATATTTTTAAGATTATGTGAGTCTTATGGATTGAATTGAGTTGCTCTGAATGAATGTAATTATTTTTCTACTTGATTTATTGACTATTTGAGAAGGCCAGATACTTTGGTTTGTTTGTTGACTTTGTTGAATTGGTTTTCTTGATTCATTAGAGTTGGTTTGATATTGGAAATGATTTCATATTTGAAAATGGTTTGATATTTGGAAATGGTTGAGAAGGGTTTGAGAGGTGTTTGCATGAGACCCCTGAAACGTGGCAAAGTCTGAGTTTTAAAGGAGATGTTGTCGAAATTTTTATAAGTTTAGATTAAATTGAATACTAAAGAAAATAAGATTTGTTGTTGCCCTCTAAATTCTAGAGACTTTTCTATGGAGTTTAATTTAATAAATCTTGATTTGAAGTAATTTAAGTGGTTGATTTACGAATAAATGATTATGTTGTTTCAATTAAGATTTTGAATTGCGAACAGGATGATTTTTAAGGCTTTTGAAGAGGTCTAAACTTGAAAATATTTTGAAGTTAGTTTGGATTCTTTGGTTAACTAAAAATAAAGATTTAACTTGCTTTTCAAAAGAAATAAAGTTGAAAATATGTTTTCGGTATTTGATTAAACAGAATGGATTTTATTTGACTAATTTTGGTTTAAGCACTATGCTTTTTAGGAGTTTTAGAGGAAATTAAAGTAATAGAAGTGAGTTAGATATTTAACTTATTTTGGTTTTGTTAATTATGAAAAGAAATATGTTTTGGATACTTGATTGAATGGAAATGAGTTTTATTGAATTGATTCAAATTAAATATGAGGTTTTAAAGATTTTTAATGAAAAATAAAGTAATGAAAAAAAGTTGATTTACTTATTTAGTTTTGAGTAAAAACGAAAAGAGATTTATTTATTTAGTTAAAGATTCAAAAAGTTAATTAATTCTTAATCTAAGGGTTTGGGAATAGGCAAGTTGAGATTGAGGATTCTCACTCTTGCTGCAATAGACAAGTTGAGGTTAAGGATTCCCTCTCTTGTTACATCGAGGAGTTGAATGGAGAAGGTTGAGGATTCTCTTTGATTCAATTTCTGGTTGTGGTATGAACGAGTTAGGTTGAGGATTCTCTATCGTTACATCACAGTCTCTCTCTGATTAGAAGTTTGAGGATTCCCTTCATGTTGAGAGACGATATTCGGGTTAGCTATCGAATGTGTCAGGTTTTAGCAGTTTAACTTACACGTGAGCTCATGGCCAGTAGGACAAGCACACATCATACTGCATTTGTTTGCTATTGTTTGGGTGTACTTAAGTGTTTTGGTTTTTCTATCTGATAAATTCTGTCTAACTGTTAATTGTGGTACTTGTTGTAACTACTCTCTAATTGTGTTTGCTTTACATTGTTTGTGCCTGTGATTGATTCTGTTTTGAGACCGAGTGTTGAATTGATTATATGTTGGGCCGAAGGCTGAGATTTAATTTATATGTTGGGTCAGAGGCCGATATTTGATTATATGTTGGGCTGGAAGCCGTGATTGGTTATGCTTGGGCCGGACGCCGTGGTTGGTAAGTTTGGATTGATTAGCACTTTGGCATGTATTGAAATGTTAGGTGATTTATCGAGATTGGGACCTTTTATAAATAAATATATGAAGTTGGATTTTTGAATTATTTATATGTTGATGTTTGAATAGATTCATAAGATGAACGATCATCGCTGTGGTTGAAATCCATACTCTTCTTTATACGTATTCCGTTATAACAATTCTGAACTTTTCTAGTGAGACTGTGTGGTTAGGTTCTCACCCCCTACAGACTTCTCTTTTTAGGACGGACAAGGAAGCTTATGAAGTTTTTGCTAAGTTCTTGGTTGTGCTATTTCTGTTTGTATATATATATATATATATATATATATATATATATATATATATATATATATATATATATATATTAGTTATAGTTTTTCCTCGCCTTTATTATTATATTCTTGTAAGAGAGATAGGAATCGTGATTGTAATGATATTTATGTATATAATATTTGTAGGTTACTTGTATGAGAAGTCTTGTATGTTTATATATATGTATGTATATAAAGATTGTGATTGAATTTGTTTATATATGCATGTTTGTAAAAAGAAAAAGAACATTCAGTTTTTCAAAGAAAATAGCGATATGATTTTGAGTTAAAGACTCCTATTTTATTATTAAGTGTATAGAAGTCATCATAATATCCTTGCTATCAGAGTGACGTGGCTGGAAGCGTGACATTCTGATAGTAAGGATGTTACAAGAGGGGGAAGTGCGTTGGAAGGGAGGGGGGAATGCGTTGGGGAGGGAGCGATGGATTAGGGTTGGTTGGGGGGTGGCTTTGCTAGGTCACTAAAACACGGTGGCCATGTCAGTATCGTGCTCGCCGGAGATGTGCTCCGGTGAGCTCGGGGGCACGCTTGTCAAATTTCAAAATCTTTTAGGGACCATTTTGTCAACAATAAAAGTCAGATACCATTTAGCCAGTACATAAATTTTTCAGGTACCAATTTGGTATTTACCTGTATAATCAATCTTGCAAGTTTTTCCAACCAAATCTCCTATTTTTCATAGGATTTTCTCATGGTACAGCTCTATAGGGAGGCCTGAGAGTCAAATCCAAGCTGTAATCATATCTATAGTGGTTAAGAGAAGGTTAAAATTTGGCTCCCATAGTCTAATTGCTAAATAGTGGTAAAAAATATTCCAAGGACCTTCAAGGAGGGCAAAGTCCAAGTCATCTTGGGCATAGAACTTCACTAGGTAAAATGCATTTCCCAAGTCTATAACATCTAGTTCTCTAAATCTGTCCCATATGGCATGGATTCTTCTTTTCATTACTGCATAACCAATCTTTCTCCCCATAAGTTTTACAATGAGGGATCTCCACCAACGTTTCTATAACTTTTTTTTAGCTTCTTCATTAATGACTATGTTAAAGAGACCTTCACCCATGTCTTCCACTGTTATTTTTGGTTTCTTGTGGCTTTTTTCTGGTTTTCCTTCTCATCTTCTAACCACGCTGTTTCAGGTAGAGCGTCATGTTCATGCACCATCTCATCATCTTCAGAGTCTTCAGATTCACACTCATCATCTTCAAGCTCCTGGTTTATCCCTGTGACCATACTGGCATAGGATCTTCCTTTTTTGATATCTTCATTGTTCTGCATCCAGCTTTCAACTCGAGAAACCAACGCAGATGTTCCTTCGAAGCCTTCTTCTCTCTTTTTTTTAACTTTTTAGCACTACTTATGGGTAGCTTCGTTCTCTGTTTCAGAGTGGTATCTTTCATCCGGATCTCCCTCCAGTTAGCCATGATCAGCTATTAGAGAAGGTGGATTAGCAATGCAAGTGTCCATTTGGGATCAAGGTGTACGGAGAGAAAACTGATGGCTAAATTGAAAGAGTAACCCCGACCACTAATTGATTGCAATGTTGTTACTCCACCCTACTAAGAAAAAAAGAGTAAAGTATCACTTTTGTCCCCAACGTTTGTGGTAAGTTTTAAAGTTGTTCCTAATGTTTAAATCATCCTATTTATATCCCTAACGTTTAAAAATTGATTCAATGTTGTCCTACCGTCATCTATACTAATAGAACACTAACAGAATTAAAAAAATTCTAATAAATTTGAAAAGAAAAACTATTTTTCTTCTTCCTTCCTCTGTTCTATATACTTTCTCTCCCTTTTTTTTGGTACTCTGTTCCAAAAATACAATCTTACCTTCTTCCACCTCCACACCTACAAACCCCAAAACAAACAACACCTACTACTTCCCCTCACTCATTTTGTTGCCGATTCCATGGCTTCTAGCCGTACCCGTACGCACCTCCTTTATTCTTGTGTATCCCACAACGGCCACCAATCATGGAGTACGTTGGTCGCCGCGAGTTCCACCATCAAAGGCGTCGACGATGCGAGCATCTGTTCCTCTGTTAAGCTTTTTAGTGTCGTTGGCACCGACGAAGACCACCACATGCGAGTTCAGATGCGGTTGATTTGGTGGCACTACAAGAAAAATGATGAATACCTCGGCTTTACCGGCGGATTATTGATGGCTTAAGTGTCAAATTCGTCAGATCAAATCATTATCGGCGGATTTCTGTTTTCGATAGTAGATTTGTCGGTAATAATTGGAGGAAAAACGAAAAAAATAGACACAAAATTTAGTGTGAGATTTACCAGCGGAAAAATCCACTGGTAAACCCAATTAGTGAAATACTGTGTTTTGGTGACCCGCAATGCGCTACCGTCATATTTATTTGGCAGTAAATCTGACAGTAACAAGCCCTAAAATTTGAAGTGCGAACCCTCTCCCCCTTCATTTTCACTCCCCCTCTCTCGCTCTAACCTCTCTTCTCCCGCTCTCTCTAACCCTCTCCTCCCCCCACCGCTCTGTCAACCCTGTCGCCGCCGACAGAGCCTCTGCAGCCTCCTTTCACCGCCTCCTCTTCCCCTTAGCAAAACCAGCCCCTTCTTTCATTCTTTCCCCTTCGCAGCCCAACATCAGCCGCGACTCCTTCTCTCTCTCTCTCTGTTTGTCTTGTCGTCCCACACCGTCGCGATGCTCCACCAGTAGCAACTGTCGCTGTCACATCTCCCTCCCCTAGGTTCTTCTTCCTCTATTCGAAGCTCAGGTTTCATGGTCACTCTTTTTCTCTATTTAAGTTAATTTAGGATTTAGTTACATATTAATTTCTAGTTAGTAAGTGAAATTGGTTATCATTATTTTCTGCCGGTTAGATTATTTAGATTAGGATTAAGATTTTTATAATTAGAATTGCTATTAGTCTATATATAGTTCAACATGATGTTATGTTTCTTGAATTTGAATTTCAATTTGTTTGGGCTGGATTAATTGATTTTCTGCTAAATTTCTATAATGTGCTGCTAATTGTTGTGTGATGATGCTGATTTGTGTGAATTAATGTTGAAGGAATACTTGGTTGTGCTATTTCTTGTTGTTTGATGCTTTTGCATGCTAAGTGCTCAATTATATGTCTCTATGTGTAATTTGTGTTTAGTTGATAATTAGTATTATCCTCGAGTTAGATTTAATTTTTAGTTTTAGCTAGAGGACTTAAATTGTTAAGATAGGATAGATTTAAAATATTAGGTTGTACTAATTTATTATGTCAATATAAGTGCACTATTTGTAGGATTATTCTAATTCATATATATAGTTATTGAAGAAATCATTTATTTTAAGGCAACAATTAACACTCATTTTTTAAATCTTGGTGAAATTTAACTTAATTCCCTATATTTTCAAATAAATTTATAATGACTAACGTTACATATAATGACATTCTTTTAGATTTAAATATCCATATATGATACCCTTATAAATGTATACAATAGTATAAACAAGTTGATATATTCTGCTGGAAATGTTTTGAATTTAATTGAGTTTTACATGACTGATATTGTGAATTGAGGTTGGTTGGATTTGTGAGAACCGTAAAGGTGGATATATGTCCAATTTTAGGAGAGGTTATGTCAAAAAATTTTTGAAATAATATAAATGTTGAAGGATTTGTGTGGTATATATGATACTTAGTGTTAATTGGTATTCTCTTTGTAGACATGACGACAGGTAGCAGAGGTGTCACGAGTCGGTCTCGTGGTCATGGTAGAGGGAGGGTTTCCACTGGTACCCCAGGGACTTCTCAGTCATCGCCCTCTAGCCTGACTACCTCATCGATCCCTGTGACGTCACAGGCGGGTCCATCAGACCAGTAGTTCATCATGGTACCGAACCCCAACTATGTGACTCCTTCTGCTATACCCCACCTTCGCCCCCCAACAACTCTAGCGACAGAGACTGCGGTGGGTGATTTCTCTAATGCGTCCCAGCCAGATGCCCCTTTACTACCTCCCGTCATACTGATAAGGATTTTTCTAATGTGTGAGTATTATTTTAATGTCTTATGATGAGTTTGGAAAACTCCAAATTAATTTGATAATGATCAAACATTATTAAAATAATTAATTGCAAAATTAGTAATTTTTGAATTACATATGTTGATTAATAATTTTGTTGCTTGCAGATTTCTCGTCATTGGGCTAAAAGAAACATAAGCCCAATATGTTGATAACTTCCAACCTTGTGAAATATTGCTATTGAATATGTGGCTGAGTTTTATGTCAATTGGGCCAGAAAATTATTGTGCAAGCCCAAAAATAATTCTTGTTACAAGACCAACAAAGGCTTGGTCCGAAAATGAAAAATGGAAGAAAGCAATACTGCATGCTATCAACGGTTATCCACTCCCCTCTTGAAATGGATTTCAAATTCATTTAATTATGTTTAAGTACCTTGGTAACATGAGAGAGAAAGCTTACATTGATTTGATGGCATTAATTGATTTACACGTTACTAGGCATGGGGAGTGGGAAATTAACTCATTTTAATTTCCTTTCTTAATTCCATTGAAAGCTTTTCTGCATTCTCTCTCTTCTCTCTCTTCTCTCTTCAGTTGTCACTTCAACAGGAAAGAAGGAGATGCAAGCTAACAATAAAAATCACAGAGAAGCTAGAAGCAAGGAAATGACTAAGGTGATGATGTCCTTAGCAAAAAGAAGATCCAAGTTTTGGCGTCGCTGAGATCTTTGCCACTTATGGTAAGAAGTGGTGAAGAAGTCTCAAGATCACCATGCCTAAAAATGGTGGAAGATCCAATTCGGTCAAAGAAGAAGATCCCTGGGGTTTGGCTCGTCTCTACTTTTGTTCATCCATCACAGGAGGTCCTGTAGCTACGTGGGGAAGAAGCAGAAGATAGAGCAGATGGAGCTGTCAAAGATTAAGGGTTCATCAAGTGTCAGAAATCCTTCTTGGGGACCAAGTCAAGATGAAAGGCTCAAATTGATGAAGCTTGATGAGATGGGATGAGAGTGAGGTAATTGCATGTTGGTTTTTGCATACGGTTCCCTCTCTTCTCTCTCTGGCCGAACCGGTTTTGTTATTGAAGAAGAAGAAGAAGATTAGCTCGGTTGAACCGTTTCAACCTTGGAGGCTTTTCCTTCTATAATAAGGGTGAACAGCCAAGGCTTGAAGCAAGGAGAAAAGAGTGAAAGCACAGAGTTCTCATAGCTACCCAAGCTAACAGAAATTCTTCTCCTTCAATGTGTTTCATGTTGTATTTTTCTATTTAGTTTTGTCTGTCTTGAGTCTCATGGTGAAAAAGGCAAACAGTGTGAGGTTTGTAAGAAAAAACCAGTGAGCGGAAAAAGGCAGAGGATACAAAATTAAAAGAAAAAATCATAGATGTCCTAGAGGTCCTTTGTACATCTGTGTTGTGTTTCATGATTCTGTGGGAATCCCCTTGCAAGTTGGGCTAGCACTTAGCAGTTGAAAGTTTGGTAGGTGACCAAGTCAAGTTCAAGATTGGGGATAGATTCTGGACTTGTCCCGGATAGGAAGGGTAGTTCCTAGGGAGAATTGGTGTCTATAATCAAGATGATTATAGTGAAATTCCATCATTGTTGTGATGGAGACTGGATGTAGGCTGCATTGCACTTGGCAGCTGAACCATGATACTTCTTGGTGTGATTCTCTCTTTCTCTTCTACTCCATTTCAGTTTCTGTTGCTAAGGAGACAAAACTGAAAAATATCTCCTGACTGGGTACGAGACAAAAAAGAAAATGTCTCGTGTCTGGTTATGAGACAAAACGCAGAAAAATCTCCTGAAGCTAATTTAAAAGGCAGCAAGTATTACTCAGCAAAAATGGGCTAAGATTCAACCCCCCTCTCTTAGCCACTGATAGACCATCATCTTATATCCGCAATCTATTTTGAATTTGTTAAGTTTTATGTGTTTTTATGTGTTTACTAATCTTAAGTTTTTAATTGATAGATTTGCACCAAACAATAATGCATGTACACAGGAGATCTCCAATGTGATTAAGTCCATATACGACCACCCATGGCCGAGCTACACAAAACAACAATGCATGTACACTGGTGACCTCGCGATTTAGCTCCGCTCAGATATTACGAAGGAACTGGATGTCTATTTTAGTACTAATGAGGGGTTCAAATGTCGTCGTCTGATAAACAGAACTAACAGGGCTTCGCCGAGGTCGTCGAAGTATATTGGTGGGTCGGCGACTTTCATGAAGACGAAGAGCAGGCTTTTATGTAGTTTGCTAATCTTTGTTAATTATTACTTAAATTAATTGTTACTTGATTTAATTTATTAGTTGGTTTCAATATGTGTAGCCTAAGTCGTTGGAGCGTGAGGCGATATTGACGGAGACCTTCAAATATACCCATATGTTGAAGGCCAACAAAGAGAGATTTGTTTATGAGTAGTCTGTGGCTCATTATGTGAGTTTCATTAATTCTAATTTTGAAATGTATTCGGTTTAAAGTCAATTAACTGTCATCCTAATTACGTGTGTTGCACAGGAGGACTATACGTAGAGATTGGAGGTTGCGACCCAGCAATCTCAACCTAGTAGGGAAGGCCCCGGCTCCGATGCCTCAGTCGTTGATGTTGTTAGGGTTTGGCGCGAGACCGCCTCTGAGCCCTACAAGAATCGCGTCTACGGGTTAGGGTCGTTCTTCGTCAGCGGCCTCCACACCTCTGCATTGGCGGCTTCATCTGTCTTTGCCTCTGCCACCAACCTTGTCGATCCCAAGAAGGATGTCAATTTAAGGGAGGAGATGTAGAAGCTAACACAGGAGCTTCACCAACATGCTCAGCAGTTTGAGCGGAGGTATGATGAGCTTCTTCCACGCGTGGGAGACATTGTTGCCATCAGGTCGGAGCTGACGAAGAAGCTAGAGCGGCTAGAGCATTTGTAAGACCAGATGGCGGGGTACAATGACCAGATGTGCGCTAGAGGGAATGGCGCTGCTGGTACCAGCGACGACGCTACTTGTAGGGAACCGACATCAGCACCTAGTCCATCGCCTCAGTAGGGGGAAGGCAATGATGACGACGATTACCGGAATCCATAGGGTTTAGGGATTTAATTTATTTTGTCTATTTCATTGTATTTTACTTCTTTGACTTTTTATTATATGCAAACCCTTGAAATTTAATAAAATTATTAGTTGATTTCTAATATTTAGAATTTGTGTCTTAATTTTGTAAACAAAAATTTTAATTTGACTACTAATTGTGCGCTAATTGTGCAAAAAAAATTACATATCGTCAGATTTACCGGTGAAATAATCCAATGGTAAATAGGCGCCACAAAACATAATATGTCGTCAAAGTTACCATTGAAAAAATCCGACAGTAACTAACCGCTTATTTTTTCGTATTAATTGCAATTTTCAACACACAATCCGCCAGTAATTAGCGTCGGCCGAAATAATTCACTGGTAAATATTTTTCGGTGCCGTTTATACCGTCAAATGCATTCCGACGATAAATTTGATGATAAACTAATTACCGATGGGTTTATTTGATAAATTCGCCAGTAAATCTGACGGTACTCAATGCTTTTCTTGTAGTGTGGTGGTCGCGTCACCCTCTCCTCTGTCTGTTCTTGGTTTGCGTCCTCCACTTTCTCCATCGTAATGGCACAGAGGACAATGTTGTTTCTAACCTTGAGTTTCTGAAAGTTTTGATTTTGGGATATGGATGGTGGTAGTACGTACTCTCTGTTGAGGATAGTTTGACTCCATTGATTATGAGTATGGTTTCGACCCTACTAAAAAAACTGACAAGTTGCATTGTGAGGTTGATAGGGGTTCTAATTCTAGTTCTAGTGGGAGAAATTATTGATAGGATTATGGTTTTCATTGGTGATTTTGAGTTTGTGGATTGAAATGTTGACAGAAATTTTTGAAAGTGGGTTCAACGCCTTAGCGGTTATGACCAGAGTTGGAAGAGAATCTGTGAAAGTCGTTAGTTGGAAGTACTAAGGTACTTAGAGACCTGCAAGTGTTAGTGAGACAAAGGCTTAACTTTTAAGGAGCAAAAAAGAAAAAAGCATCGTGGCTCGTGCACGTTGAAACGACCCAACGTTACCATTTTCTTCTCGGAGACTGAGGAAAGGAACCAAGTTACGAAGCGGAAGTTCGGATTTTTGACTAGGAAGAAGGTATGTTGAGATTGTAGCGGGTAGCAGATACGCCAAAAAAAGAGTGGTGGTAGAGAATTTGGTTTTACATTTTTTTTCTTCTTTTTTAATTTTTCCTTTCTGCTTTGGGTTTAGACTTTAGAGTAGTTGAGAGAGAGAGGGATTTTTTTTTTGTGGTTATTAAAAAATTTTAACTTTTGGTCATTTTTAATTATTTTTAAAATGACTATGTTACATGTATATTAAAATTAGTTATTAGTATAAAATAAATATTAAAATATATATATATTAGTGGCTGATTTTGACGTGTGAATATCATTTTTATTTTTAAAAATACTTCTCTTAGCTTAATTTTTACATCAAAATACAATAAAGATAAAATTGAAAATAAATTATGGTTGCTAGTATAAATTAAACCGGTTTCTGTTTCCGCGAGGCACACCGCACACGGCACACATATAATTGCATGCGAAAACGGGGGTGAAATACAGAGCAAGAAAATACGAGTTACAAGTCTTACTTACCATCCATTAAAATTGACATTATTATTTATGTTTCTACAAAAATTATTTTATTACTATAAAGTATTCCTCTGTAAGGCAATTGCCATGCATATAGTAATGGAGTAACAAAAAAAAAAAAAAAAAAAGTGAAATCAAGATTGAAGGGTACGTATACCGGTATAGTATATATATACGCGGAATTGCGCATGCATGATGATGAGTACTAGTCTATAATGAGCTATATATCATATTTAAAAACTAGAAGTGGGTCAAAAACTTGCGGATTCTCTTCAACAAGGGAGCATTATTATGATTATTGTTCTTGTTCTGTTGATCTTCTTGCGGGTGCTTGCGGTGGCGACGGAGATAAATCTTCCTCCACAACTCACTCCTATCCAGGGCCATGTTAATCTTACGCTCGCGTTCGCGTTCGAGCTCGAGTTCGCGAGACAGCAGCATGGGTTCAATGTGCCGGACCCTCAACAATTCAGCAGGAACCTGACGCACCCAGTTACGAGCCACTTTATCAAACTCCTGATCCAGCTCTGGTTTGCTCATCGTCATGTAATTATTACTCCGGCGTGGGAGGCGCGGCGTCAACGCCTTGTTCTGAGGATTACTATTGTGGCGGCACCGGTGGCTCAACCGTAAGCCTAACGGTAACGGACGTCTAGGGATACGAGGGTCGTCCATGGAACGAATACGGAGAACCGTTAAAGGAGTAGCATCGTTATTTGTAGGGTTTGATGTTTCTTTGGACGACGTCGTTTCTTTATTAGGAATTACCTCCGCTGATGATTCGTCTTCTGCTGCTTTCGTGGTTTCAGTTTCAGGCTGGTCGTCACTATCAGGTTTATTATTAGGTTGGAATTGGATGAATGGTGAAGGTTCTTCAATGAGTTCGGGTTTGTCGAGAATGGAGTTGGCATCGTGGTTGGGGCGGTCAATAATGTCAATGATGGTTGATGAGACAAAGGGGTTGCGGGCACATGATAAGGTCCATAATAATGATGATGAAACGAAGCATAGGAACAACGCCTGAGAAGCAGTTTTATCCATGCTTATTAATTATTGCTAATGATGGGGTAGCTAGGTAGTAATAATGGTAATTATTTATTAACTTTACGATTAATTTACATATATATAGTGGTTAGAGTGGCGGGAAAATCAAATTAAACATGAGGAAGTGGTGCGAGAAAGAAGGAAGGAAGATGGAGAATAGAGGAAAAGCGGGCTATTGGGGAAACCGACCACGTGACTGGACGGAGAATTCTACAATAAAATCTGACTCAGTCTCCTTCTTTTCTTTCAAGAGCCCATCATATATATATATATATATCACCAACCACATTTCCACATATTAGTATTTATCATTGTTGAACCCAAAAGATTAATGAAAAAATATTACATAATGATCCCAAATCAACAAAGATACATGTTTGAAACTATTAGGTTTTACTGATAATTTTTCCGAATAAGAAATAATTACTAAATTAATTTATATATTTCATAAATTATTAATATATTTTATATTTTAATATATATTTTTCTAATACATTTTTCAATGCAGACTTTGATAAAAATTACTCATGGCTCATGAGTCATAATTAAAAATATAACAATACTAATTATATAAAAAAATCAATTATTAAATCAATCATTTGTATAGAATATATATATATATTGACTAATTTAATGATTATTTTTTACATAAACATAGTGTTTTTGTTAAAAATAAATAAATAAATCAGAACATTTTATTGTAGAAATCTTATTAACAACTGTCCTAGGCCTAGCTAGTTTGATCTCCTTTTACACTTATTAGCCATACTTAAAAATTGTTTACTTTTTGAGAAGAGTAGTGAAGAATTGGACAAAAATAGCAAAACAGATTCTGTTAGTAGTAGTTAGATATTTTCCTAATTTAGCATTCTGTTATAGTTATAGGCTAGTTTTCTGTGATAGAGAGGCAGCACATCTATATATAGCTGAAGCCGCTCACAATGTAGAACAACAATTATAATAGATCATCAATGAATTACACATTTCAGTCAATTTACTAATCATCTTTTCCCTCTGTTTTCCTTACTTTGTTCTTGATATGAGCTTCAAGAAACCTTGTTCCTGGAATCTTGACAACTTTATGTTGGATAATAATAGTAGTAATTAATTAAACACATAGTTAAAGTGAAAACTTTTCAAGAAAAGTGTGGTGTATTTGAAAGAGCCTAGCAGCGGAAACGACACAAATGTCCAACACAAGAACAATATAGAAGCATTCACAACATAATATGGCAGCAACTATAACAATCAAATATAGCAAGTAAAGCAATAACAAGAACATACCAAGATTTTAACGTGGAAAACCCTCTCAATGTGAGAGGTAAAAACCACGGGTCGTCCAGACTAATGAAATAGCTCCACTATAATCAAATAAGGTACAAGAGAGTCTCAAATAAAGTACAAAAATGTACAAATAATCAGCCAAAACATCAAAGCACCAAAGCTCATAAATGAGAAGCAAGAAGATGAAATATACCCAAAAAATAGAGCTGCTGTCGAAGCCAATTTCTCCCTCTTCAGACCTCTAATTAAAATCTTCACCATTCAGAATGAAGAATAAGATGTGAAAAATCTACAATCCAAATTTCACATTGATCCAACGGTGAAAGAATGAGAAACTGCCGTTCAAAGATTACTGCTCTGTGTAAAAATGGAAAAACTAATTTCTCTCTTGCGAAGCCAATTTCTCTCACTGAAAATCTCCAATCAATATCTCCACCAACCATAATGAATAACAAGATGATAGAAACATGCAGTTTAAATTTCAAGCCGATCCAACGGTGAACAACTGAGAAACTGTCATTTGAAATTTACTGTTTTGGGCAAAAACGGAAATTATGTTTTTCCCCTTCTCTTTCTCTCTTTGGTGGCTACTCTCTTTCTCTCAAATGACCTCCAAAATCAAAATTAGGGTTGTGACACTAGGGTGCAAGAATACACCCCAAAATATTGGGTTTGGGCCTCACAAAAGAGAGAAAAAACCCAACAAATCTCTCCCTTCTCGACTAGGTGGAGGCCCTCGCCATTCCGGCAATCAAACAACAGGTTTCAAACTTTTCTCTTGACAATGCTTTTGTCATCATATCAGCACCATTGTCATCAGTGTGAACTTTCTCAAGTTCCAACAACTTGGAATCTAACACATCCCATATCCAGTGATACCTAACATCAATATGTTTAGATCTTGGATGAAAAGTAGAATTCTTGGCAAGATGAATAGCACTTTGGCTATCACATAACAACACATAACGGTCTTACTTGAAACCAAGTGCTGTAAGAAACTTCTTCATCCACAACAACTCTTTACATGCTTCAGTTGTTGCAATAAACTCTGCCTCTGTGGTAGAAAGTGCAACACACTTCTGTAGCCTTGACTGCCATGAAATAGCTCCCCCTGCAAACTTGACCAAATAACTTGAAGTAGACTTTCGAGAATCAATATCTCCTGCCATGTCTGCATCAGTAAAGCTAACTAGCAAAGGTTTCTCACCACCAAAACTCAAACTCAAGTTAGTTGTACCTTTGAGATATCTCATAATCCATTTAATAACATTCCAATGTTCTTTACCTGGATTAGAGAAAACGACTCACAGTACCAACCGCATGAGCAATGTCTGGTCTAGTACACACCATAGCATACATCAAGCTTCCAACAGCTGAGGCATAAGAAATTTCATCCATTGCTTGTTTTTCCTCATCAGTGGTTGGACACTGCTTGGTACTCAACTTAAAATGAGGAGCAAAAGAACTAGCAACACATTTGGCATCATTCATGTCAAACTTTTGAAGCACCTTCTTTATGTACTTCTCCTGTGACAAATAAAGCTTCTTGGAATCTCTATAACGAGTAATAGTCATGCCCAAAATCTGTTTGGCAGGACCCAAGTCCTTCATAGCAAAGAACTTGCTCAACTGTTTCTTCAACTCATTAATCCTCAAAGCATTCTTGCCCACAATCAAAATATCATCTACATAAAGCAAAAGAATGATAAAATCATCATCAGAAAATTTTTGCACAAATATACAATGATCTGAAGTTGTCTTACGGTAACCATGCTTCCCCATAACAGATTCAAACTTCTTGTACCACTGTTTTGGAGCTTGCTTCAACCCATAAAGACTCTTCTTAAGCTTGCACACAAAATCTTCCTTTCCTTTAACAACAAAGCCCTCCGGTTGCTCCATATAGATCTCCTTATCTAAATCACCATGAAGAAAAGCTGTCTTCACATCCATTTGCTCAATCTCCAAATCAAGAGACGCTGCTAATCCAAGCACAGCACGAATGAATGACATCCTCACAATAGGAGAAAAGATCTCCTCATAATCAACACCTTTTCTCTGGCTAAAGCCTTTAACAACCAATCTAGCCTTATACTGAGGCTTAGAATTGTGTTCTTCATTCTTGATTCTGAATACCCATTTGTTCTTCAAAACTCGCATACCCTTCGGTAGCTTCACTAACTCATAGGTATAATTCTCAAGCAAGGACTTCATTTCTTCTTGCATAGCTTCAAGCCATTGAACTTTGCTTTCATCTTCAACAGCCTCTCCAAAGCATTCAGGTTCTCCCCCATCAGTCAACAAAACAAACTCATGTGGAGAATACCTTGACAAAGGCTTCCTCTCTCTTGTAAACCTTCTGAGTGCATTTGCAGGAATTTCCAAAGCTGGTTCTTCATCTTGATCATCATCACCAACTTCATCAAGGATCAGATCAATTGTTCCATCTTCACCTGCACTTGTATCATGCTCATTATTTTGAGCTTCAACTCTACCATCTTCTACCATAGGCATAGAGGGAGTAATATCCAAGTCAGAAGAATCATCACTAGGCTGAACCATTGGCTTCTCCGCATTATCAACATCCTTCAATGTTTGGTCTTCAACAAAGACAACATCTTTACTCCGAATCACCTTCTTGCTAACAGGATCATAAAACCTGTAACCAAACCCATCTATGCCATAGCCAATAAAAATACATTGCCTAGTCTTTACATCAAGCTTAGATCTCTCATCTTTGGGAATATGAACAAAAGCTTTACATCCAAAGACTCTTAAATGATCATAAGAAACATCTTTACCTGACCATACCTTCTCTGGCACTTCAAATTGCAAGGGAACACATGGTGTCAGGTTCAAGACATGAACAACAGTGCTCAAAGCTTCACCCCAAAAGGATTTTGCCAATCCAGACTGTGACAATAAGCACCTAACTCTTTCAACCAGTGTTCTATTCATCCTTTCAGCCAAGCCATTCAACTGAGGAGTCTTCAGAGGAGTCTTCTGATGTCTTATACCATACTCTCTACAATAAGCATCAAATGGACCTGAATACTCACCACCATTGTCAGTACGAATACATTTCAACTTCTTCCCAGTTTCTCTTTCAACAGAAGCTTGAAATTGCTTGAACACATTCAAAACTTGATCTTTGGCCTTCAAAGTGTAAACCCATATTTTCCTAGAATGATCATCAATAAAGGTTACAAAATAGATAGACCCTCCAAGTATTCTTGTCTTCATCGGCCCACATACATCAGAATGCACCAAGTCAAGTATCTCTGGCTTCTTTGAAGGTGGATGACTTTTGAAAGAAACCCTGTTTTGTTTCCCAGCAAAGCAATGGTTGCACTTTTGCAAAGCAACCTTACAACCAGATAAAAGATTCCTCTTGGATAACATATTCATGCCTTTCTCACTCATATGACATAATCTCTTATGCCATAAATCAGTTTCATCAACAAACTCAGCAGCATTGACAACATCTTTCATCATCTTTGCTCGAGTTAAATAAAGAGTAGAGTGTCGAGTACCTCTAGCAACAACCATAGAACCCTTGGTGAGCTTCCAGCTATCACGAGAAAATGAGCTATCCAAGTCTTCATAACACAACTTACCAACAGAAAGTAAGTTCAACCGAATATCTGGAACATGTTTCACACGCTTCAAAGTCAACTTGGTACCGTTGGAGGTTTTTAAGCAAATCTGTCCAACACCAGCACATTTTGCAACACCTTGATGAGCCATTTTCACATCACCAAAATCACCAGGAGTATAAGAGGTAAACAAATCCCTCCTAGATGTAACATGAATAGAAGCACCACTATCAATCACCCAACTAGTGCTATTATCAACAAGGTTAACAGATTCAAACTCCTCAACAAGAAGAAAATCATCATGAGTAACATTAACCTTGTCTTCGTTGCTACCATCATCTTTATTTTTGCTCTTGTCTTTACTTGCCTTTGCTTTCTCCTTCTTTAGTTGCCAACAAAATTTCTTCACATGTCCCTTTTGACCACAATGATGACACTCAATATTCTTATACTTTCCTCGAGACTTGCTTCTGCTTTGATCTCTACCTTTAGGACCTCAACTTTTGCTTCTCCCCTTAGACTCAGAAACAAGAACATCTGAATGTGTAGTCGATGTACCTTGTGACTTTCTTCTCATCTCTTCATTCAAAACACTGCTCTTGGTAAGATCCATAGAGATTACACCATCAGGAGCAGAATTGGACAATGATATTCTGAGAATTTTCCACGAGTCTAGTAAGGAGCCAAGAAGTAACAATCCTTGAACCTCTTTATCAAACTTGATACCCATGAAAGATAACTGATTCATAATTCCTTGGAAATTATTCAAGTGATCTGTTATTGATGTCTCATCTGTATACTTCAAAGCCAACAACTGCTTGATCAAAAATATCTTGTTATTCCCAGTTTTTCGAGCATACAACTGTTCAAACTTAATCCAAAGAGTCCGAGCATGTGTCTCTCCAATAATATGGTTCAACACATTATCGTCAACCCATTGCCTAATATATTCACAGACTTGTCTATGCAACAAAGTCCAATCATCATTAGATTTATCATTAGGCTTCTCTGTACCAAAAACTGGTTGATGAAAATTCTTGACATAAAGCAAATCTTCTATTTTTTACTTCCATAAATCATAATTAGGACCATTAAGAGTGATCATCCTACTATTATTAGTATTAGCTTCCATTATTTACAAAATCACAAGCCCAGAAAAATACCAACAAGCTCTGATGCCAGTTTGAAAGAGCCTAGCAGCGGAAACGACACAAATGTTCAACACAAGAATAATATGGAAGAACTCACAACATAATATGGCAGTAACTATAACAAGAAAATATAGCAAGTAAAGCAATAACAAGAACACACCAAGATTTTAACGTGGAAAACCCTCTCAATGTGAGAGGTAAAAATCACGGGTCGTCCAAACCTATGAAATAGCTCCACTATAATCAAATGAGGTACAAGAGAGTCTCAAATAAAGTACAAAAATATACAAATAATCAGCCAAAACATCAAAGCACCAAAGCTCATAAATGAGAAGCAAGAAGATGAAATATACCCAAAAAACAGAGCTGCTGTCGAAGCCAATTTCTCTCTCTGTAGATGTCCAATTAAAATATTCACCATTCAGAATGAAGAATAAGATGTGAAGAATCTACAATCCAAATTTCACGTCGATCCAACGGTGAAAGAATGAGAAACTGCTGTTCAAAGATTGCTGCTCTCTGTAAAAATGGGAAACCTAATTTCTCTCTTGAGAAGCCAATTTTTCTCACTGCAAATCTCCAATCAACATCTCCACCAACCAGAATAAAGAACAAGATGATAGGAACACGCAGTTTAAATTTCAAGCCGATCCAACGATGAACAACTGAAAAACTGCCATTTGAAATTTACTGCTTTGGGCAAAAACGGGAATTCTATTTTCCCCCTTCTCTTTCTCTCTTTGGTGGCTACTCTCTTTCTCTCAAATGACCCCCAAAATCAGAATTAGGGTTGTGACACTAGGATACAAGAATACACCCTCAAAATGTTGGGGTTGGGCCTCATAAAAGAGAGAAAAAAACCCAACAGTATTTCCCTTTTACACGTAAAAAATGGCTTGGGGACCGGGTGCTATACTGAAACAAGGTTGACAAAAGAAAAAATCTAGAGCAAAAGAATGAAATTAAATCCATGTAGGTAGTTATGTTAGTTTTAGTTTTTACAACCAGTATAAAAATTATTTCTAACAATAATAGAAGATCTTGAAATTTATGATTATCACATTATAAGAACATAATTCAAAACATATTTAGATCCATGTTAGACTGTCCTTGAATTATGGTTTTTTTTTATGTTTGAAGTCTGGTTCTAATTCAAAAACTTGAAGGTTATGAACGTCCCTCCACACTTCTACCGCTCTCAGTGATCTTTGTGTTATGGGTAATTGAACATATAACTCTAATCAATTGAGCTATTGGGCAGCCTCCCAATGTTTCTATATGTTCCCTCTCTTCTTTCTTTTTTTTCACTTTCTTGTTGATAGCACAAAAAAAACCAAAAACGGTTATTTTTCAAAGAGATTTTTCTTTTCTTGTCACGTCTTTTTTTTTAAAAAACTGTAAATTTTATATTTTCAGTTCTAAAGAGAGAGGAGAGGAATATCCTTTATTTTATTATTTTAATATTTTCACTAATTCTATTTCTTTCATTGGTAACGGCCATCATATTTAACTCCCTATAATTAGAACTAGTTTCATTAATTACATGGACCACATTATTATTTTAATAAAATAACTTACAATTTTTCACTTGGTCCATGTGATGACTTGAAGGTTCGACAACCATAAATGTGCAATACTTTATGTTGAAATAATCAAAATATCATCCTTACTTGAATTGAATTAATTGGATCATAGCGATAGATGTCTATTAGTGACATGGTTCCTTTCATGTACCACAAAATCAACTCAACTTAACATGTATATTAGGAGATATATAGTAACATGCTATCTCTCTAAATGTTACATATAATTACCATAACGTAATAACCAGTAAGTAAGTAGAAACGTAACTTTAATTGAATTCACAAGTGTCATAACAAATAAGCAAAGTATATAGTCATACATATTATACTTTTATGGTAACAAGGACTTATCAATTACGCCCATCTCCATTACATGACCAAAAAAAATTTTAGGTAGCAATCCCATAGTTAATGGATCCGGTATCATCATATCAATACCAATATGCTCAATAGACATTTTTTGTTTCTGTACTTCTTCTTTAACTATCAAGTACTTCAAATCTATGTATTTTGTACCCTTAGAGTACTTGTCATTCTTAAAAAGAAAACAATTGCAGAATTATCGCAAAAAATTCTTAGTGGCTTTGCTATACTTTCAATGATATTAAGCCTTGAGATAAAATTTTGCAACCATAATGCTTGAACGGTGGCTTCAAAGCATGCCACAAATTCTGCTTCCATAGTAGAAGTAGTAATGATAGACTCTTTTAAACTTTTTCATGAAATAGCTCATTCAGCCAACATAAAGACATAACCAAAAGTTGACCTTCTCAAGTCTATACATCCAGCAAAATCTAAATCTAAATAGCTGACCACTTTAAGATTATCTGATTTTCTGTGAATGAGTATGTGTTCTTTGGTGCCTTATAAATATCTAAGGACTTTCTTTATAGCTTTCCAGTGTTCTATTCCAGGATTACTTTGATATCGACTCAACATCCCAATAGCAAAACTTATATCTGGTCTAGTGCATGTCTAAATATACATTAGACTTTCAACTACTGAAACATAAGAAATAGACTCTATTGCTTTTCGTTCCAATTTATTTTTGAGATATTGCATTTGACTAATTTCATCTCCCTTCTAAATTGGAATTATTCCTAAAGAACAACCTTCCATTCTAAACCTCTCTAACACCTTTTTGATATATTTTTTCTGTGACAATCCTAATGTACCTTGCAATCTATCACGGAATATTTCTATTCCTATTATATAGGATGCATCACCCATATCTTTCATTCCAAATGTATTAGAGAGAAAGTTCTTTACATCATATAACAAACCAACATCATTAGCAGTGGTGCACGAAATTGTGATCATCAACAATGGCGCCAAAGACTTGGTGCTCTCAAACGTGAATCACACTTTGTCACAACTTCGCACAACTAACCAGCAAGTGCACTGGGTCGTCCAAGTAATAAACCTTACGTGAGTAAGGGTCGATCCCACGGAGATTGTCGACTTGAAGCAAGCTATGGTCACCTTGTAAATCTCAGTCAGGCAGATTCAAATGGTTATAGAGAATTTATAATTAAAACATAATTAAAATATAAACTAGGATAGAGATACTTATGTAATTCATTGGTGAGAATTTCAGATAAGCGTATAGAGATGCTTTCGTTCCTCCTGAACCTCTACTTTCCTGCTGTCTTTATCCAATCATTCCTACTCCTTTCCATGGCAAGCTGTATGTTAGGCATCACCGTTGTCAATGGCTACATCCCGTCCTCTCTGTGAAAATGGTCCAATGCGCTGTCACTGCATGGCTAATCATCTGTCGGTTCTCGATCATACTGGAATAGGATTTACTATCCTTTTGCGTCTGTCACTACACCCAGCACTCGTGAGTTTGAAGCTCGTCACAGTCATCCCTTCCCAGATCCTACTCGGAATACCACAGACTTTTTGGATCTCAGGAATGGCCGTCCATGGGTTCTAACTTATACCACGAAGACTCTAATATCTCAGACTCGGTCCCTTGTATTAGATATCTAAGAGATACTCATTCTATCTCATCTTCATGTAGAATGGAAGTGGTTGTCAGGCACGTGTTCATAAGTGAGAATGGTGATGAGCGTCACATAATCATCACATTCATCATGTTCTTGGATGCGAATGAATATCTTAGAATAGGAATAAGCTAGAATTGAATAGAAAAACAATAGTACTTTGCATTAATACTCGAGGAACAGCAGAGCTCCACACCTTAATCTATGGTGTGTAGAAACTCTACCGTTGAAAATACATAAGAACAAGGTCTAGGCATGGCCGAATGGCCAGCCCCCATAAAGGTCAAAGATAGCATAAAACTGATCAAAGATGTCTAATACAATAGTAAAAGGTCCTATTTATATCAGACTAGTTACTAGGGTTTACAGAAATGAGTAAATGATGCAGAAATCCACTTCCGGGGCCTACTTGGTGTGTGCTTGGGCTGAGCATTGAGCTTTACACGTGCAGAAGCTTTTCTTGGAGTTGAACACCAGTTTGTAACCTGTTTCTGGCGTTTAACTCCACTTTGCAATCTGTTTCTGGCGTTTAACTCCAGAATAGGGCAGAAAGCTGGTGTTGAACGCCAGTTTGCGTCGTCTAAACTCGGGCAAAGTATGGACTATTATATATTGCTGAAAAATCCCTGGATGTCTACTTTCCAACGCAATTGAGAGCGCATCATTTGAAATTTTGTAGCTCCAGAAAATCCACTTTGAGTGCAGGGAGGTCAGAATCCAACAGCATCTGCAGTCCTTCTTCAACCTCTGAATCTGATTTTTGCTCAAGTCCCTCAATTTCATCCAGAAAATACCTAAAATCACAGAAAAATACACAAACTCATAGTAAAGTCCAGAAATGTGATTTTTATTTAAAAACTAATAAAAATATACTAAAAACTAACTAAATCATACTAAAAACTATGTAAAAACAATGCAAAAAAGCGTATAAATTATCCGCTCATCAAGCAGCAAGAAGTATATTATCAACATATAAGACCAATATAATAAATTTTCTCCCACTAATTTTCATGTAGATACACCTATCTATAGTGTTCTCCATAAAATTATATGACAAGATGGTATCGTTAAATTCGATAAAACATTGTCTAGTAGCTTGTTTTAGTCCATATATTGACCTGTTCAATTTACACACCAAATTTTTTTTCTGTGGTCAAGAACCCTTGAGGTTGGTCCATATAAACACCTTCTTCTAAATTACCATTAAGAAAGGCGGTCTTTACATTCATTTGATGAAGTTCTAAATCATAATAAGCCATTAAAGCCATAACAATTCTTAAAGAATCTTTCTTTGAAATTGGTGAAAAAAAATTTTGTAGTCAATGCTATCCTTTTGAATGTAACATTTGACAACAAATCTAGCCTTATACCTTTCAATATTTTCTTGTGAGTCACGTTTGGTCTTAAATACCCATTCACAACCAATTCATTTTGAACCTTTAAGCAATTTGACTAGATCCCAAATTTTATTGTCATTCATTGATTTCAACTCTTCTTTCATAGCATTGAACTATTTTTCATAATTGTGAGATGTCATGGCTTACTTAAAAGATACTGGATCCTTATCAATGCTTAAGTCACACTTATCCTCAAGTGAGTAAACTATAAAATCATCTGAAATTACTGGTCTTTTTTGCCTTACTAACCTTAAAATTTTTTGTGATTTATCTATTACTTGTTCATTTAGGACTTGTACATCGTTATTAGACTCAACATTTATATATTCATCTAGTGAGTTTGGAATGTTGTATTATTACCTTGGCATGTTACGTGACCGTGACACAATAATAGGAACAACAACTTGAAGAACTATCATGTGTATGAGTTATTACATGATTTTTTCGAATATCCACTTTTCGTGATTCCCCACTCCCACTAAAATGACTATTTTCAAGAAACCTAGCATTTTCATATTCAGTTATTCTCGTATTATGATTAGAAGAATAAAATATGTACCCTTTTAATTTATTCGGATAGCCGATGAAGTAACCACTAATAGTTCTTGCATCAAGCTTCATTCCATGTGGATTATATGTTCTTACTTCTGTTGGGCAGCTTTAAACATGAAGATGCCTTAAATTGGATTTTTTTTTTGTCCATAGTTCATTGGGTGTCTTAAAAACCACTTTACTAAAAACCCTATTCAGCAAATACGTAGTGAATTTTAATGCATACATCCATAAGAATAAAGATATATTACTATCATTTATCATGCTCCTAACCATTTCCATAAGAGTACGATTCCGTCTTTCAACTACACCATTTTGCTATGGTATCAAGCATTGTATACTAAGCACATATGTCTCGACTTTCAAGAAGCTTTACAAATGGATCTTGACATTGTCTATTTTTAGTAAATTTTTCATAATATTCACCACCTCTATCGGACTTCACAACCTTTATTTTTCTATTTAATTACCTCTCTTTCTCAGTAATGAATATTTGAAAATTATTCACGGATTGAAATTTTTCATGCAAAAGATATAAATAACAATACCGAAAAAAGTCATCAATAAAAGTAATAAAATACTTTTCACCACCCCAAGATGGATTATCAAAAGGACCACAAATATCAGTGTATCAGCTCAAATAGTTGACAGCTTCTTATGGCTGGATTCTTTGAAATGGTTTTGGTTTGCTTTCCTTTAATGAAATTGGTATAGAATTTACAATCCACAACTTTACTGGCAAGTGCATCGGGTCGTACCAAGTAATAAACTCAGGTGAGTGAGTATCGATCCCACGAGGATTAAAAAATTAAGCAAACGATAGTTAATTGATTATTCTAGTCAGACAATCAAAATTAAGTGTTTCAATAACAAATAACATAAAAGTAGATAATTAAACAAGAGCAAACTAAAATTGGTTAAGAAAAGAATATGATAAAGATAGTTAAAGTATCAAAGGTATTTAAATTTTAGAATTAACAATTATTGATATCTACTTTTATCATGCTAAGATTGAGTTTATGGCAAATCCTAGGTGATTGAATTCCTATTCCTAGGCAATTCAATCTCCTCTAACCCAATTGATCGTCACTTCCTTGATCAATCAATTATATTAGAGGGTTAAGTTTAAATTTCGATTTATAAGCTACACAAACCCTAAGAACTCAAAAATGACGCAGTTATATGTCACATACCATATTAAGTCTAGATAATTAAGAAGTTGTGAGAAAGTGGTTTCAAGCTGTAATTCTAATGATATAACTTTTCCAAAATTCAATAGAATTCAAGTTAGAAAATACTTATTTTTCAATAATCACTAATTCGTATGACGAAGAACTAAACCAATTCTTAAACAATAATAAATGCATTAACCAAGAGTAGAAAAGCAAATAATTATTAATCCATCAAAGTAAACAGAGCTTCTAATCTTAACAATGGAGGTTTAGTTGCCCATAGTGCATAAAAATTGAAATCCTAATCAAATGTAAAACCTAAAACTAAAAAGAGTGAAAAAAAAAAGAAAGAGGGAGAGTAGAGAGGAGGAAGAAGAAGCCAACAAGTAGAGCCAATCTCTCCTCTTTTTATAGTAAAACCTAATTGTTCAAAAATCCAAAAGAAATCCTCCGTATTAATACAAGGAAATCGGATCTTGGGTTGCAAATCTGGTCACTGGTGCTAAATGCCAAGTTAGTGGTATTTAGCGTCACTTTTGATGCAATTTGCGCACTCCTTGTTGCCCGTCTGTCATTTAGCGCCAGTTTCTGGCATTTGGCACCGAGGCTCCTACATGGAATGATGCTGGACGCGGTTTGGCGCTAAAGCTAATGTCGCGGCATTTAGCACCATGATGCCAAAGAGAAAGCATAAACTATTATATATATCGTTGGAAAACTCTGAAAGTTGGCTTTCTAATGCAGCTAGAATCGCCTCATTTGGATCTCTATAACTCAAGTTATGCTCGTTGGAGTGTGAGAAAGTCAGAGTTGACAGCATCCACAAATTCTCTTTGCACTTGTCTTCAATTCTTGGTTCTTCCTTGTTCTTTTGCTTCTCTTTTCCTAACATTTTTCTACAAGAATCTTGAAACTAAGAAAATCAAAGTACTAATAAAATAGCCTTAAAAATCATATAATTATTAAGCAAAAGTCATTAATTCTCTATAAAAAAAATACCAATGAAAAGTGTTTAAGATGCTCACACATCAGAAATTCACACACACATCCCAATCAAAAAAATCCAATTTAGGTAAAATTTTACTTTTCATTAACCTTAACATCCTTTCTTTGGCTATATGACTCAATATTTTGTGCCACAAGAAAGCATAATTTTTAATAAGTGCTTCACTTTTATTACTAATATTGTGTTCAATATTAAATAAGGATTCAGCAAAGTTAACATTAAGATTGAACGATATAAACCATCTACTAAAATACCAGAACCATAATAGTAAGCAAGTTTATATAATGAAAAAACACCATGTCCAATCTTAAAGTTAAAACCTACATTATCCAAATTCGAACAGAAACTAAATTTCTAGCACATTCAGAAACATAAAGACACTTTTCTATATCTAAACAGCAACCACCGTCTAAGATCAATTTGTACGTCCCAATTCCTTCAATTTGTGCCTTCATTATATTTTTCATATATAAGAACTTTTTAGTTCCTCTTATGTGCTGGATCGAAAAGAAACCCTGCATAATATGTAATACATGAGTAGTTGCACCAGAATCTAACCACCAAGTATTATTAGGCACTTCAACAAGATTTGATTTGAAACATACTGAAACATAATAAATACCTTTCTTTTCGAACCATTTCTTTCTTTTCAAACAATCTTTCTTTACATGTCTAGTCTTGTTACAGAAAAAATATTTTAGGTCCTTCTTTTGGACATTGTCATCATGAACCTTTAGTGAAGCATGGTCCTTCTTATCCTTTTTATGCGGCTTATTCTTACTGCTACTAGATCTAACTTGAAATGTGAGATGGAGAGAGTGATCTTTCCGTTTTTTTAATCTCCCTTTCTCTTGAATCAACATGGCCTTAATTTCTTGAAAATTCTATTTTTTTTTAAGAGTGCTATAATTCACTTGAAATTGGCCAAATTTAGGAGAAAACGAGTTCATAATAAACTATACCAGAAAAGACTCACTGATATTCATCATACTTATGGATTTCAACTTTGCTGCCAGATTAGACATTCCAGTCATATGATCATAAATGGGTTGTAACCATTCAAATTTCTTAGTTGTCAATTCTATCATAAGGTTTCTCACAATGGACATATCAGTTATGTCCGATTGAGAATATTCCTTAACTTTAGCTATGAAATCTTTAGCATTGTCTGTCTTAGACATGGATGACTTAATATTTTCAGCCATTGTCATTTTATCAAGTTCAAACATAGCCTATTTGACCTTCTCAAGCCACATAAAGAGACTTGTGCTCTTTGGAACTAGTCTCAGTAATTTCAAAAGGCTTTTGATCCATAACTAATGACAAGTCTAAGTTCATAATACCCAATTAAAATTAAATTTGCTCAGACCAATAGTATAGTAAAGTTTATTAAACTTGACAATTCTATTGCCTTAACCAAACAAGTTCATGGAAGCTTCAAATATAATAAAAACTCACGCATTAACGCTTTAAATAATCAAATAATATATCATTTAGATTCAGATAAAACATTTAAAGTATATCAATATTTTTTTTGGGTGATACATTAACATACAACAACACAAAAATACTAATTAAATTAATTTTATTTAATTTGTTTATCAGATAGGCACTAACAAAAATATTTAATATCTTTAGATATTTAAATATTTTTAATACTGTACATATATATACTGTGGAAACGCGTCAAAGAGAGGGTCATGCTCTCATCAAGCTCTATCGTGCAAGTCTAAGAACAGAGGGCGAAGAGATTGGAGATGAGGAATCAAGCTTCATCCATGGTGAAGTAAGATGTGAGAGTATGTGATGAGAAAGAGTGAGAGTATGTGGTGAGAAAGAGTGAGAGAAAGAAACAGGAATTGAACTCAGAGTGGTGTTAATGTGAAAATGCTCAATTGGGGATTTCCCTTGTTTTGACATGCTGTTTATATACAAGCTAAAAGAAAAAAAATAAAAGAGTCATTAACTTAACTGATTAGCTATAATCTCTAACTGATTAACTATGCCAGCTGGCATTCCTAATTTCTATTTACAAATGTAGAATGGGTTTTAGCTACCAAGATGCCTATTCAAGTTACAGCCTCCCGCAAACTAGGACTATAAATATCCAGAAGTCCTAGTTTGGCAATGTTGCTGTTGAAGGGTGCTGGGGCCAGAGCTTTAGTGAGGAAATCGGCGAGTTGGTTAGAGGACGAGACCGGCATCAGGTGAGTGAGGCCTGAAAGATGTTGATTCCTGGCAGTGTGACAGTCGACTTCGATATGTTTCGTTCGTTCATGAAAAATTGGGTTGGTGGCGATGTGAATGGCGGATCTGTTATCACAGAAGAGTGTAATTGGTTTCGTGATGGGAAGTCCAATATCCTTCATGATGTAGGAGAGCCACTGTGCTTGGCAAGTTGCAAGTGCCAGTGCCCGATACTCGGCTTCAGAGGAGGATCGTGCGACTGTGCTCTGCTTCTTGCTCTTCCAACTAATCAGCGACTTACCAAGATAAAAGCAGTGACCAGTGATTGACCTGCGAGAGTCAGCACAAGTTGCCCAATCTGCATCTGAGAATCCGGTAAGAGTAAGATCATTATCTACCAAGAAGAGAAGGCCAACAGTGGGACAACCTTTCAAATATTTTAAGACACGATAAGCTGCTTGCATATGAATATCAGTGGGACAATCGATGAACTAACTGAGCCTTCCCATAGCATAGGCAATGTCTGGTCTGGTGTTGGTCAGGTACAGAAGCCTGCCAATTAACTGTCTGTATCCAGTTTTGTCTTCCAGTGGAGTCCCACTCTCCCTAGATAACTTTGAAGCAGTGGTGTAATCCATAGGTGTGCTTACTGATTTGCACTCTAAGAATCTGAAGTCTTTGAGGATATCCATGGCATACTTGCGTTGGCATAGATGAACGCCCTTCGAAGATCTAGCGACCTCCATACCCAAAAAGTACTTTACATCCCCCAAGTCTTTGATTTTGAACTTCTGATCCAGCAGTTGCTTGATAGACTCAATTGCAGCAAGGTCATCTCCTGTGAGTACCAAATCATCTACGTATACCATAATAATGGTGACGCCATGAGTGGTGAGTTTGGTGTACAAAGAGTGATCAGATTCTGATTTGATAAAACCAGCGGATTTCAATGTTTCAGTCAACTTTAAGTTCCATTGCCTGCTTGCTTGTCTTAAACCATACAAGGACTTCTCAAGCCTGCACACTGACTTCGGGCTTAATCCTGGTTGCTGCAGTCCAGGGGGTAGCTTCATGTATACTTCTTCGTTCAACTCTCCATGTAAGAAGGCAGTGTTTACATCCAACTGCTTGATGTGCCAGTGCTTTGCTGCGGCCAAAGCCAACACAACTCTTAAGGTTGACATTCGAACAACAGGGCTGAAGGTGTCTATGAAATCAACTCCTTCAATTTGTGTGAAGCCCTTTGCGACTAGTCTAGCCTTGTGGCGTTCAATGGTCCCATCAGGATGATATTTGATTCGGAACACCCACTTGCAACCGATGGCTCTCTTGCCAGATGGGAGTGTGGTGATTTTCCAAGTATGATTTCTCTCCAGTGCCTCCAGTTCACATTGTATGGCTTCTTTCCAGCAAGAGTGAACAACAGCTTGCTCATAGTCACTAGGAACAATATTTGAAGAAATTGCCAAAGAGAACGCTCGATGTTTTGTACTAAGTGCATCATAAGAGATGACCTGTGACATAGGATGCCTGCAAAGAGAATTGGTAGCAGTGGTATTTATGTGGCATTGATAGTCATTGAGATAATTTGGCACTTTTCTAATTCTGGCAGATTTTCTAACAACACTTGAGTTGAAGTTAGGTGCAGGTGATTCATGATGAATGCTAGATGCAGGTGATGCATGAGGATTGGTGGAATATGATGTGGCTTGTGAAGCAGTGGCAGGTGCAGAGCTGTATTGTGATGAATCTTGTTGTATTAATGTGTGATCTATAATAGATGCATTATGATGCATATGATGAGATGAATTGGATGTGTTGTATGATGAATGCATGAATGAGTTGTCTGTGTTGTATGTGTCATCGGTAAAAGGATCATCAAAATTATGTCGAAATAGCTGTGATTTTTGTGAATGTTGGATAAGTTCAGCATTTGATATTTTTGGGTTATCGGTTGAATCAGATTCTGAAGTTGAGTATGGAAAGTGGTTTTCATAGAAAATAACATTTCTAGATGTAAATATATTTTTGGATTGCAAATCTATAAGAGTGAATCCCTTTGTCCCTTCCTTGAAGCCCAAAAAAGCACATTTCTTAGCTCTCGGATCCAATTTTGTTCTGCCATTAGTAAGGGTTGATGCATATGCTAAACATCCAAATACCTTTAAATTGCTTAAATCTGGTATTTTATTAAAAATGATGTTGAAAGGAGAGTTGTTTTTGAGAAATTCACTTGGTTGGATATTGATTAAATGCACAGCATGTTTGACAGAAAAATTCCAAAAATATTTTGGCATGGATGAGTGAAATAGTATAGCTCTTGCCACCTCTAAGATGTGTTGGTGTTTTCGCTCCACAATACCATTTTGCTGGGGGGTTTCAACACAAGATGTGTGATGCAAGATGCCATGAGATGCATAGAATGATTTTAAGAGAAATTCAGGGCCATTATCAGTTCGCACGCATTTTACAGTTTTGTTAAATTGGGTTTTAACCATTGCAATGAAATTCTTAACAAGGTCAGACGCTTCAGACTTGGCTTTCATGCAATATATCCAAGTGTATCGACTCTTGTCATCCACAATGGTTAAAAAGTACTTGTGTCCATGAATGGAAGGTGTTGATATAGGACCCCAAATGTCAAGATGCAACAAATCAAAACAGCTAAGAGATTTAGAAGCACTATATGAAAATGGTAATCGCTTTTGCTTTGCTAAATGGCAAGAGTTACATGGATTTATTTGTTCATTACAATTGATGAATGGATGAGTTTTATGCATTATTTGCAGTCTATGCTGTGGAATGTGACCTAATCTAGTATGCCATAAGGCATTTATGATATGTGTGTAAGCTGCAGAATTGCCATCAGTAGTGACAGCTGCTGTGAATGTAAGTGATGGGTGCCTGGAAGTGTGTGTGAAATCAGTTTTGTGAGCTGCAGAACAGAAAAATTGCTTATCCAATATATAGAGACCATCAGCACATTTAGCTACTCCAATCCTCTTCAAAGTAGCTTGGTCCTGTATCTCACATAAGTTGTCATCTATGAGCATTTTGCACTTCAACTTGCTGGTTAATTTTGACACAGAAATTAATTTGAAATCGAAGTTTGGAATGAAAAGCACATTTGAAAGGTATAATTGATTAGAAAACCTTATGGTGCCAATGATGCTACTAGTCGTATGGCTACCATCAGGCATTCTAACAATCATGGGACTGATTTCTTGATATGATTGAAAATCGTCCAAATTAAAAGTGACATGATCAGTTGCCCCTGTGTCTATTACCCAGAGGTGAGATTTAGCAGCAACAAAGGTTGAAATGTTGCTACTGTATTTTAAAATGACAGTGTTACCTTGAATCAATGGAGTATTGTTTGTGGTGGATTGAACCTGATTTGTGACTTGAGGTTGTTGCTGAGCCTCCTGTCCTTTGAGAAACTGCAGAATTGCATCCTTTTGGTGTGAAGAGAGTTCATAACTTGTAGAATCACCAACTTCCTTCTGACTGTTGCTTAGGCTGCATTGGCTGAGATCATCAAGTCTCTTCTCAGCAGGTGCTTCAGCAGCAATGTAGTTAACGCTACTGATTTGCCTTTGCCTCAAGTGAGGCGGCAAACCATGCTTTTTATAGCATGTCTCAATAGTGTGGCCGGTCTTGTCACAGAATGTACATTGCACTCTGCTTCCTCGTCCTCTGCCAGGAGCCTGGTGTCTACCTCTCCCTCTGCCTCTTCCTCGGTTGCTCTCATTGTTCGACTGCATGGATCTGTTAAAGAAAACCTTGGATTCATTGCATTCATTGAATTGTCGTTCCTGTTGTGTTAACATGGAGAAGGCAGCATCAATATCAGGTGTGGGATTCATCAGCATTAGTTGGGATCTGACATTAGCGTATTGGTCATTCAGTCCTCTTAAAAACCTTGTGGTGCAATCCTCTTGCCTATGCTCTCTGATTATATTCAACCCACATGAGCACACAGAAGTACAATTTACGCAATCAGGAATGGGTCTGAAATTGTTCATATCCTCCCAAAGAGATTTCAGCTTTGTGTAATAAGCCGTAACAGTAGCGTCTCCCTGTTTCAATTGAAATAGTTCTTCCTGCAATTCTGCCACCCGAAACTTATCACCATGATAATATCTATTCCTCAGTTCCTTCCAAATATCTGAGGCGTTATTATTCCAAATCACGCTTGCTGAAATTTCAGGACTCAATGATAGTGTTATCCATGATACTAAGTAAGTGTTGCATTTCTCCCAAGCTTCAAAAAGCGCATCGTTTTCATTCGGCCTTGTGATTGATCCATCAATGAACTTGAGCTTATTCTTCGACTTCAAGGCCAACAACATGGCTCTGCTCCAAGCACTATAATTGCTTGTAGTTAAAATAACTGGAATGAGAGGATTACCAGGACTTTCGCTCGGATGGAGAAAGTAAGGGCTCGCTGGATCTTGCCATAAATTGACTGAATTTCTCGCCATCTGAGCTTGAATTGCTGACATTTGTTTCAAGAAATTTGCAATTGATTGAGCATCCATCACATTGGGATTCAACGGTTGAGTGTTATCCATTGCAGTTTAGGGATTGAAGAAAATAAGAAGGGGATCTTTCGAGACGAAAGAAATCGGAGCGGTTACCAGGGGGAAAATGAAAGGAAATGAAATTCAAGAACACAATTGGCGAATTCAAGAATCTGTTTGGTTGCCAGATTCAGATCTTCTATTCTTGGTCTCGTTGATCGGAGCGGTTACCTCTCTTCCACGCTCACCGCACCATGTGGAAACGCGTCAAAGAGAGGGTCATGCTCTCATCAAGCTCTATCGTGCAAGTCCAAGAACAGAGGGCGAAGAGATTGGAGATGAGGAATCAAGCTTCATCCATGGTGAAGTAAGATGTGAGAGTATGTGATGAGAAAGAGTGAGAGTACGTGGTGAGAAAGAGTGAGAGAAAGAAACAGGAATTGAACTCAGAGTGGTGTTAATGTGAAAATGCTCAATTGGAGATTTTCCTTGTTTTGACATGTTGTTTATATACAAGCTAAAAGAAAAAAAAATAAAAGAGTCATTAACTTAACTGATTAGCTATAATCTCTAACTGATTAACTATGCCAGCTGGCATTCCTAATTTCTATTTACAAATGTAGAATGGATTTTAGCTACCAAGATGCCTATTCAAGTTACATATACATCACAAATCTTGCTAATTTAATATAAAAATAATTAATCCACCTTTGAGTGTGATTCTTAAATTCTTATAACAACAAACACATAATATATATTTTTACATTATCATATATGACTATTTTGATGGTCAACAAATCTATTTTAAATTTACGAAAAGAATTACACTGCTAGACATTCTATCAAAACATTTAGATAATATTTATTTGATTTACGCAAACTTAAACAAATTAAATTTATGAATAATCATAAATTATATAACTTTGCTCAGATACCACATATTAATTTTAGTTTCTACAACCAATACAAAAATTATTTTTAACAATAATAGAAGATCTTGAAATTTATGATTATCACATTATAAAAGAATAATTCAAAACATACCTGGATCCATGTTAAATTATTCTTGAGTTATGATTATTTTTTGATGTCAAAATCTGTTTTTAATTCAAGAATTTAAAGGTTATGAACGTCGTTCCACACTTCTACTATTAATGAATAATTTAAATTATTAATGGATAATTTAGATATACATAGAAATATTATATTAATAATATTTCTATAATTTAAGTATAAATACAGTACTCCAAGAGTACTCTCATGTATATCTTTACTATGATAGAAAATTATACATTCTAATTTGTTAGGATCATAAATTATGCTTTTTAAGATAGAAAATATTTGATATAGTTTCATATCAAAAGTTCGTAAATTACAGGCATTCATCATATGCATCTTCTATCTGTTTGTTTGCTTTGTCGACTTGTAATTGTTTGCCTATGTGTATAACATGTCTAATTGCCTACTTGAATTACTTGAAATATATGTCTATACTTGTGTTTTACTTGCATTGTAATTAATTGTGTTTTCTACTGGGATTGAGGAGGCTAGGAAGGCGGTGGCGATGGGATCGCATGGAGGATAGGTTGGTGAAAGCTGTGGGGTAGCGGAGAGTTATTAGTTACAGAATCCTTTAAGTTAGATTACCCTTTTATTATGTTAAGGTTTTAAATAATGTTTTACTGTTTTAGTTATGCCTTAAGATGAATCTTGTGATGGATATGAAGTTCTAGGATTGCCTCTGGCATCCCGGGGTCTTATATCTTACATCACTGGGCACTGTTACCATACTGAGAACCTCCGGTTCTCATATCATATTCTGTTGTTGTTTTTCAGATGCAGGTCGCAACCCACCTCGGTGAGTTGCTTTGATGGTGACAGAGCGGAGGATCTTGGATATATTTTAGATGTCTTTTTGTTATTTTGTATTATCTCTCATCTTTTGTATTTTACTTTTGGCCTAGAGGCTTACTTTGAGAGAAAAACTTGTATAAGCTATTTTAACTTTCAGGTTATATATATATATATATATATATATATATATATATATATATATATATATATATATATATATATATATATATATACTCCGCAAGTCGTAGCTAGATCCTTATGTTATTATACTCTTATCCTTTGTTATATTATATCTATATCTTGTGCGTTAAGTTAGAAGTTTCGTGAGTATGTTTTGCGCTTTTCAAATCCTGTTTTGAGCTATATCCTTCATCAGGCTTCTAGACTATATTAATTCTTTCTATATATTATATGTATGAGTTTAGAACTTTTGTAACCTTTGATTAACCTTTACTTTACGACGTAAGGTAAGACTTAGGATAATTAAGGTGTTACAAAATATCACGAATTTCTTCTGCGGGGTCCCTCGGTTCACTGGTTGAGAATAGTTTTGTGAAGTAATTCTGAGCAATAAAAGCTATTCCCTCTGTATCCATTGCTATATGCCCTTCTTCATCCTCTAACATATGGATCTTATTCTTACAATTCCTTGTCTTGAACTTAGAATGAAAGAATTTAGTGTTGCGATTCCCCCAATTAAGCCATTAAACTCTTGATTTCTCTTTTCAGTATCTCTCTTCCAGTTCTAATTCATCTTCTATTTTTGCCTCCAAACACTGGATTGTCACTAAAGTGAAAAAATATCTTTTATTTTTATTATTTTAATATTCATACTAATTCTATTTTTTTATTGAGTAATGACCATCATATTTAATTCACTATAATTAGAATTAGTTTCATTAATCACATATACCACATTATTATTTTAATAAAATAACTTGAAAGTTATACACTTATACGGCGTAACAAATATCATGCACTCTCCCAGAAACTTCGAAGTATGCTTCTAGTAATTGATGAAGCGATTTTTCGAAGCCCTCGAGGGAGAGTGAGTGATAAATGCTACAAACTAATTAATAAGAGCCATTGAAGGAGGGAGAGTGAGTGTAAAGGGTATAAGTGAAAATGATGCTATGGAAATTGATTCAATGATAAAAAAGTTAAATAATCTGTTTACTTCAAAAGATCTTGGAGTGTTACATTATTTTTTAGGTATTGAAGTTTATCAACAATTTGAAGGTCAGATCCATCTTTCTCAGACTAGATATATAGAGAATTTACTGTCTAAAGTGGGAATGACCTCAGTCTCACCAATGCCAACACCAATGATATCCTCCTTGCAATTAATGTCTTCAGGGTCTGAAGAGTTTGAAGATCTTTTATTATATCGATATGTTGTTGGAGCTCTACAATATGTCACAGTTACAAGGCCAGATTTATCCTTTGCAGTATGCAAAGTAAACCAATTTATGCATCGCCCATTAGTGTATCACTAGAAGGCAGTAAAAAGAGTTTTAAGATATCTTCAAGGAACTAAACACTATGGTCTTATCTTTAATCAGTGCTCAGATTATAGACTTTAAGGATTTGCAGACTCTGATTGGACTGCTGATCTTGAAGATCGAAAATCTATTTCAGGATTTTATGTATTTCTTGGAACTAATCTTATTTCTTGGTTTTGTAGGAAGCAAACTACAATTAGTAGGTCCTCCACTGAGGCAGAGTTTCGAAGCTTAGCCTCCTGTGAAGCAGAGCTCGAGTGGGTTCAGAATCTATTAATGGAGTTGAAGATAAAGTTTGACACTTCTCCAACCATATTCAGTGGCAACATGAGTACATGTATGCTAGCAACGAATTTGGTTTTGCACAACAAAACCAAACATTTTCAACTGGATATTCAGTGTGTCAGAGACAAAATTAATTCTAAACTCCTCCAAGTTGTTCATATACCAGAAATTGAACAAATAGCAGATTTATTAACTAAACCCTCTCTTCTTATACTTTTGACAAGTTTAGGAACAAACTCATAATATGATTAGTTATATATATATATATATATATATATATATATATATATATATATGGTGAATTTTATGATGTAGAAATAATTTTTTTCTACACACGAAGAAATTAACGTGGCATAGGTTTAGGAGTGACACCTATCTCTTGTTATTATTACTTTGTATAAGATAAATGCATCCAAGTTTAGATTTTGTCTTTTTTTAATTAAATATTAATACTAATAAAACTTTAATTACAGATATATTTTTGTTGTATTGGACAAAAAAATTGGACCAAAGAAAAATAATAATTTTTGGACTGTGATGGATTACTATTAAAGATATATATTTTATTGTGTTTACTTTATCAATAAAATTAATTAGTTTTTATTAAATATTTAAGTATGCATAAATAATATTAAATACTATAAACAATAAATATTAAAAAAATAAATATTTAAATTTAAAATTTAGTTTCTAAATTATTGTGTATAATACTAAATTTTTCTTACATTTAATAAGAAATTAACAAGTATTATTTTTATTTTGTGAAAGTATCTTTAAAAAAAATTGTCAATAATATTAAATTTTTCTTACATTTTGTATAAGAAATTAACAAATGTTATTTTTTATTTTGTGAGAATACCTTTAAAAAAAATTTGTCATTTGAGTTATGAATTAGTTAAAAAAATTCTTTAGTCCATGAATTATTTATTTTTTAAATTAATTTATAATATTTTGATTTTTAGCATGAATGATAATTTATTTAAAATTATAAATATAACAACAAAGTTAAATTTAAAAAGATGAAAAAATATTCATATGCAAAACTGGAACATAAGTAAATATTCATACATATAAAATAATTTTTAATATTAAAAATTTAAAAAAATATTCATACGTACCAAATAATTTGGATTATATTTCAGACTCATATTTGTTTTTTAAAATTTTTTTCCTCATCTTTTTAAATTTAACTTTGTTGTTATATTTATAATTTTAACTTTGTTGTTATATTTATAATTTTAACACTTCTAACATTCCAAGTTTTTTTTTTTTTTTTTAATTCTTTGCACTGTTTCTTTCAACAAAACTTATTCATGATCACCCACCAAAATCACTTCAGTGAGCAACCAATCTCTTGAAGGGTTCAGATCAGAGAAGGCCTTCTTATATGTTGCACAAGAACAGAATCTAAATCTTGAAAATATTATTGTGGATCGAAGCCGTTGACATTATCGCGTTGGTTCTCTGTATCTTATCTTAACTACAAGTTTTGTCATTTGCAGAAGCATGAAATCCTATAAATATATTCCCCTTGTTTAATTCCTATGTTATACATGTCAACTATTCAACGTATATATAAAAAAATTTGCCATTAATATGTCACTCTGTATAAATATATGTATATATAGTATCTCATAAAATTTGTTTATAATACGCTAATATAAATAAATTTAATTATTATTAGTCTATTATATATTTAGTTATTCTATTATAATAAATTTTTATTTTATTAACTAATTATTTAATTAAAATATATAAATTAATATATATAAATATATATAATTACATTAATAATTAATATAATAATTAAATTTTAGTGATACATGTAGAATTTTTTTGGTTGGCTAAACCAATATGGCTGGAAATGGATTTTTTGGGCCGGCCCGGGGGGCTGGGGGGACAGAAGGCCCTGACCCTTCAACTTTTTCAAACAAGTTAATAATACTAAAGCAAGTAAAGTTATTATATATTATATAATTTTAATTTTCTATTTGAAAAATAGATAATAATTGTCTTATATAAATAATTAAATTATTAAATTTAAAAATAAGTAACAATATTTAAATTAAAAAAATATTATTGTCAATTATTTGTTAATTAAATAAATTTCTAAATTTTTAAATATTTAAATTTTTTTTATTTTTTTTTAGTTTTTATATTTATTATCATATAAAAATATTTTAATATTTATAATAACATTAAAATATAATTAAATTTAAAAAAAAATCCTTTTAAATATTTTAATACACTCATAAAAGTAAATTATTTTAATTTTTTTATTATATTAAAATTATAATATATTAATTAAATTCATTAAAACAAGTATATTTTACATATTTTTATTCACGAATATATTTTAAATACATATAACAAAATTATTGGAGCAACTGATTTATATTATTTTATGTTATATTTTCTATGATATAAAACATAAAATTATAACTTATTATCACAATAATACTTAACAAAATAAATTAATTAAAAAATAAATTTTATATTTCATCAAATTTAAAATAACAACATTATAAAAACTAAAATATTTTTTATTTAACAAGTATTTATTAATATTTTTTAATTAAAAATACTAATTATAGTTATATATATTAGCAAATATATAATATTTTAATTATATATATTTTAATTTTTAACTCTTCGCCTTTATCAAATTTTTATATCCTACATGTATGTATAGGAGATAGATTAGCTGTTAGCCACACCATACTAAGATAACAGTGCTGAAGTTGAGATAATAGAGTTGATACTAAGAATGCACATGGGCCGGGTGAAGTCGGGTTTGATGTGACCCAGACCCGACCCGAAATATACACCGGGTCTATTTATTAGATCCGAACCCGACCCTAGACCCGATGAAACCAATACACTTTCGGGCCACAATTCGAACCGGTCAGGTTACTGGGTCACTGGTTCAACCGGTGGGTCACTGGTTGAACCGGTTGACTCGGTACTATGTAAATAAAAAATAAAAATAATAAAAAATTTAAAATTATAATTTAAAATAGATATTTTTACTAATATTTTAAGAATATCAAACTATTTTAAAATAATATGGACCAGAAATAATAAGTATTTTGTTATTTTTATTCTATCATAAATATTTTTATTTTTTTTTATATTAGTTTATATCTATTATATTATTATATACTACAAATATTTATTAAAAAATAATACTAATAGATGTTATATAATTATGAAAAAATAAATGAATTTATAATTATTGTTAAATAAAAATATAATTAATTTAATAATGAGTAAATTTATAACTAAATTTAAAATAAATTATATAAAAGTAAATTTTATATATATATATATATATATATATATATATATATTATAATTTGTATGAATTTTAATGAAAATCATCACAGCTTGGTTTGTATGATTTAACCGGTTTGTAGCGGGTTGATACCTTATTCGGTCCAAACATCGGACCGAACCGGTTGAGGGTCTGGTTCACCGGTTTTTCGGTTGAACCGGTCGGTCCGGTCCGGTTTTGATAACACTGATCCCTGGTATCCAGATGGTTATTCTGGATAGTATAGGTGATGTTCATTTTATTCATAAACCAAAGATTTAGCCCATTGTACACATTGTACGCTTAGGCCATTGGCTCCCTAGCACTACTCCTTAGAAAAATATAACAAGAACCAACCCTTCTTTAAAATTAAAGCATAACCACAATCAATACTAAAGCAAAACCACAATCAATACTAATATTGTCTAATAATACCAAATATTTAAATCAATACAAATAACACAATATTATGCATTAGTCTAAAGTCTTATGCATTCTAAATATAAAACCTTAACTTATAGTCTTATAATGACTAATAACACAAAATATTAAGGTTTACAATACTTAAATTCCACATAAGAATAGTCATGATCCATCACTAATAACACAAAATATTAATTGTGTATGATGACCGGGCCACCGAACCGACTTCGGGTGACCCGAGCTATGGCCCGGACCCGACCCGAAATAATGACCGGGTCTATTTTTGAGACCCTTACCCGGCCCTAAACCCGATGAAATCATACCAAATTAGCCCCTAAAGTGTTTGGGACCGAACCGGGCCTTCGAGCCGGGCCGAATCTGTGCACCCCTAGTTGATACCTTGTCCATTACGTAAAAATTCAAACAATAAAAGTATATATAAAATAATGAATAATTTTTTATTCTGATGAATATAATACATAAATATATTTTGTTAATAATGCGGTTTTAGTAGTAACATCGATTATTATACTTATGGTTAGAATAATTAATAAATGAATTTATCTATAAGAATATACATGATAAAATTATTATTAATAAAAAATTTTAAATGCTTTTTTAATAATATATTAAAATTTAAAATTTTTATATTTTTAATCAAAACTTTTAATTTATAATTTTATAATTTATCTATTTTATACTCTAGAAACACATATTAAATTTATAATTAAATTTTTTTTATTAAAAATATAAAAAAAATTTAATTTTTAATATTTTTTATTTATATATTAAATAAAAATATTTAAATTTTTTTACTAATAATAAATTTATTATATGTCCTAAAAATAATATATCAGCTAAATCTATAATTTTATTATATACTTTTTAGGATTCAAGGTAATAAAATCTTTAATCTAATAAAGCTGTTTTTAGAAAATCTCTTTAAGGAGAATATAATAAGTATTATTATATTTTCATAGTATCGGGCATCTCAACTTTAATCACATAACATGAGTATTCCAATACAAAAATATACTTTGCCTTTTTAAAATGTGTTTGTCCCTTCATTCAACAGTAGGGTCAAACATATCTCAAAGTTAAAAGTCATTGTCAATGCACTGACCTGTTCAAAACTTGGTTGGATTTAGATTATAAATTTATAATTAGTGTGTGTATAGTGCGAGTGGCTTGGAGCCTAAATCACAGAATATATTTGCAGTATCATTGTCATGAAATTAAATGGCCAATTTTTTTTGGGTAAAATACTTCCATAAATTTTTTAAAATCAAAATTCGTTATGGATATGTTTTAAAGTATATTTTTATATAAATCGAATTGATGTCATTCAATTTAAGTATACAAGAATCGAATTGACATGATTCGATTTAGCGTGGATGGAATTCATGAAATTTATTTTATTGTATTTTGATACACCAACAATTATATCTATATAGAATCAATACTAAATCGAATTCAATTAGTTAGTGCGAGTCTATAAAAAAAAAATTGTATTTTATAAAGTTTAAAATTTGTTCTTATATATAGGTTAGTAACGAGTACATTACAAATTTTTATAGTACTCATCATAATCATGTTTAATTTAAAAATTATTATTAAAATTTTAGTTGTACTCGTTACATAAATTAACTTACGAGTAGTTATTAAAAAATTTTTTAATGAACCGATTTATATAAATTGACTTACAAATTTTATAATACTCGTAAAATTTTTTAAAAAATTTTCACATTCTACAAAATTATTTTCAATAAGAGAATATAATAATAATAATAATAATAATAATAATAATAATAATAATAATAATAATAATAATAAGGTTTAAACCTACTTTATTATATTAGATTAGATAAAAATTAAACTATTTAAATAAATAATTTGGTATTTAAAAGTCAAGCATTAGAATAATTTTTTAGGATGTATTTATCGTATCATAAATTTATAATGAGCAATGCTAGGGGCCAGCAACTTTTGTGATTAGTAGCCATCAAATAGCCATCAATGATGATTTAATGGTGTGAGATTGGTGTGAGATTTTATCCAATGACTCACATTTCTCTGGTTACATGCTGGCCAAAATTCAACAAAACTGCTGGCCCCTAGACTTTCCCATTTATAATTATGTAATTATATAAAAAATTTCTCTCTTAAATTACATTTTTAAATTAATTGACTTTTAATATTATTAGATTGTCCTATTTTTAAATAATTCATTCATTTTATATTATTTATATATTGTTATCATTTTTAAAATTTTTTATTATAATTATTCATTTTGTAACGAGTACAACTAAAATTTTAATAATAATTTTAAATTAAATATTTTTATAAAATTTTAAATTTTTTATTGTAAGCTCTTTTTTGTAATTATTATAAATAATTTTATAGAATTTAAAAGTTGCTTAAAAGATGTTATGATGAGTAGTATAAAAATTTGTAATGTACTCATTACTAATCTATACATAATAAAAAATTTTAAACTTTATAAAATGCAATTTTTTTCATAGACTCGCATTAAAAATTAATTGAATTCGATTGAGCATTGGCTCCATGCCTCCATATAGATATAATTGTTGGTATATCAAAATATAATAAATTGAATTTCATGGATTCGATTTATGTAATTCGTGCATTTTGCAAATAAATCAAATTTAACCGCTCCGAATTACATGTATTCAGGTATATGCATGCTAAATCAAATTTGATAGGATGGATTTACCTTTCACTCACATTTATGCTAAATCGAATCATGTCAATTCGATTTACCTTTATCGCTGGTAATTCAAATTTGATCCATTGCATGCCTAAATTGAATTACATTAATTCGACTTATATAAAAATATGATCTGGAACATACACGTAAGGAATTTTGATTTGAAAGATTTACGTATAATCCATTTTCTCTTTATTTATGGAGGTGTTTTACTTTTTTTTAATAAAATATTATTTTTATCTCTAATATTTGAAATAAATTTTAAATTTATCTCTAATATTTTAATAGTTTTATTTATCTCTAACTGTTTCTTATTCTGTCGTTGTGGGCCCTCGCTGGCACGTCGATCCGGCCTCCGACTCTGATACCATCTGTAACAGCCCAGACCACCCGCTAGCATGATATTGTCCGCTTTGGCATACAAAGCCTCACGGTTTTGCCTTTGACAATAGGGATGATAGCCGAAGCTCCCACACTCACTTGTCAAAACGCGTCATGCGAGGGAGAGGTATATACACCCTTATAAGGCATGCTTTATTTCCCTTCCCAACTGATGTGGGACCTTACACAATTCGAATTCAATTGGCAGAGGCATTGAACATTAACCACATCGGGGCTCAGGACAAGTATCTTGGTTTTACCCTCTATTGTGTCTAAATCTAAAAAGGAAACATTCAGTTTCGTTAAAGAAAAAGTTCGAAACAAGGTTTAAGGGTGGAAGCGCACCTCCTCTCGGCAGGGGGAAGACAAGTCCTTCTAAAGGCAGTGGGCGAAGCCATTCCAATCTTTACTCTATCCTGCTTCAGACTTCTGGATAACCTAATCTCAGATATCCACAGCATTCTAATACAGCTTTGGTGGGGACAAAAAGGGAGTCAAAGACGTATGGCTTGGATAAGCTGGAATACGATGACCAGACCGAAGAGGGAAGGAGGACTGGGTTTTAAAGACTTTAAAGCACAAAATCTAGCCTTACTGGAAAAGCAATTTTGGAGGATCCTAACACAACCTAATTCTCTTGTAGCCAGAATACTCAAAGAAAAGTACTACAAATATACAAATGCACTAAAGGCAGAGATAGGAAGCTCACTTTCATGGGGCTAGAGAAGCCTTTTAGAGGGGCGCTCTGTAGTTGAAAAAGGGATAACTTGGCGAATTGGCTCGGCCTCTCAGCTGCGTATCTATGAAGACCCTTGGCTTCCTCCTCTATGTCTGTTCACTATCACGCGTAGCCCGCACCACCCAAACCTGGGACGACCTCTTTTCTAGGTTAAAGACCTGTTCACAGAGAACCAACAGTGGAATCAGACATTGATCCATGAAAACTTTTCGGCAAATATTGCTAACAAAATATTGACTCTGAAAATTGAACCTAGAGCTAATGAACTTCAGTGGCTATTAAACAAGGGTGGAAAGTATGACACTGCATCAGACTATTCGGTGGCATACCAATTCAATCACAACCCAATTGAATTTTGTCCCCAATTGATGAGACAAATGGATGTATGGGTCACCTTGTGGAAGCTGGCTCTCTCCCACAAAATCAAGATTTTTCTTTGGAAGAGCATCCACCAACGTCTCCCGATCTGCCACCTCATTCACCATCGCTTCCCATCAACATCTGGAATCTGCCCGTGTTGCTCAGAAGAAGATGAAACAGTGCTCCACTACTTAGTGACATGCAAATATGCTAAAGAAGTTTGGAACTAAAGCCCACTAGCATACCTACTAGCAACCTCCCCTTCTGGTACCTTTACCCAATGGTGGATATCATCAATGGAAGCCCTCAAATCTAGCCCCAATCGACAGACCCATTTTCATTTTCTTGCTATTCTTCTCTAGTTCTTGTGAAAGGAACGAAATTCATGTATTTTTTAGCACAAAAGGAGATCCCCCATTGAAATCCTCTCTTCAGTCTGCAAGCACCATGATGAACTGCTGCGACTTCCAAGCTCCCTTCTTACCCAACTTTGATAATATTAGTCTCTATTTCTTGTTTAAGAAACACTATTCTTTTCCTTCACTTACTGAAGGCTTGTTTGGGTTATGACCCTATCTTCTTTCATCTGGTCCTAATAGTAATGGACAGTTGTACTTTCTTTTCTATTAATGAAAGTTTATATCTTTGGAAAAAAAATTTATATTCTTAATGTGTATTGATTGAACTCATCGGTAAAAATAAAGCTGATTAAAATATTTTTAGAAGAATTATTCTCCACATATAAGCGTTTTTCTCATACAAGTCTTTACAAGTCATTTATATTCACGTGCTTCGTACTGTTACTGCACGTTCTTCTTCTTCTTCTTCTTCTTCTTCTTCTTCTTCTTACTGCATGTTCTTCTTCTTCGTTATTTTTCTTCTTCGTTATCGTTGTCATCAACACCACATCTTCCTCCTCCTCCTCTTCTTCCTTCTTTTTTCATTAGAATTTTTTGTCTTCTTTTTTTCTCTTTCTACTCCATCATCAATTATCTCTTGTTGAAGATAATGAATAATTCAGGTTCATATTGTCAATTGAAGCAGAACAAAATTCATTATTATTTTGAATCCAATCAAGTGGCTGAGGTGTGATTCAATTCAGAAGAAAAAAAATGTAGCATTAGAGAAAATATTTTTCTATATTTGCAGCAAATTTGAGTGTAACAAAAAGATATTTGGGTGTAACAAGAAGATATTTGAGTGTATTTTTATTCTGAAAAGTTTTTTGCATAATTCAAAACTCTTCCTCTTCATCATTCTCATCTTCTGCTGCTTTTTTTCTTGTTCATCTTTTTTTTTTGTTTTACCTTCTCAAATTTTTTCCTGTTGTACTCTCTTAACAAGAATAAAAACAAAAAAAAATCAAACAAAGAAGAAGAAGAAACCCATAATGATACAAAATTACTTGGAAGAGGATGAACTTACATTAATTTAACTAAAAGAAAAAAAGAAAGAAGGAAAAAAAGAAGAAGAAAAAAATGCAGTATTAGAGGAAACATTTTTCTATATTTGTAGCAAATTTGGGTGTAACACGAAGATATTTGGGTGTAACATAAAGATATTTGGGTGTATTTTAAGAATTTTGAGTGTATTTTTATTCTAATAAGTTCTGCATAATTCAAAACTCTTTCTCTTCCTCCTCCTCATCTTCTGTTGCTTCTTTTTTTTTCATCATCACCATCTTCTTTTTTTTTTCTTATTCATCTTTTCCTTTTTGTTTTACCTTCTCAAGTTTCTTCTTGTTTTACTCTCTTGACAAGAATAAAAACAAAAAAATCAAACAAAGAAGAAGAAGAAACACATAATGCTGCAAAATTACTTGGAAGAGGATAAACTTACATTCATTTAACTAAAAGAAAGAAAGAAATAAGGAAAAAAAGAAGAAAAATACAGCATTAGAGGAAATATTTTTTATATTTGCAGTAAATTTTGGTGTAACACGAAGATATTTAGGTGTAACACGAAGATATTTGGGTGTATTTTTATCCTGATAAGTTCTGCATAATTCAAAACTCTTCATCTTCCTCCTTCTCATCTTCTGCTACTTTTTCTTCTTCATCTTCTTATTTCATATTCTCATAATTCTTCTTGGGAGGAAAAAATCAAACAAAAAAGAAAAAATATATAATGTTGCAAAATCAATAGAAAGGGAAGGAGGAAAAAAATGCAGCAACAACAACAGTAGTAAAAAAACGACGATGAAGATGAAACACGTGAAGGAAAAGGAGGAGAAACGCAAAGAAGAAGGAGAAGAAGAAGGAAGAGGAGGAGGAAGAGGAGGAGGAACGCGAAGCGCACTATGGAAACCATTGAGTAGTGCGCGTGTTGACACACTCGTATGGGTGAGCGTCTTTTTTGTTGAGTTTGGCCCAACTTATATGACTTGTAAACCAAAATGATTTGTATGTGTAGCACTTTAATTTTCTTTTTAAAATTACAAATTTGGTACACAATTTTTTTATTTTTGTAACTAAGCCTTGTAAATAGGAACGGAATCTTTTAACATGGTTACGTGGTTGGATCATTTTTTTATTGACCCAACTTTTTAAGGATATTTTTGCTTTGGGCTTGTTGTAAGTAATAACCCTGGCTCAGTTGGGCCTCTCGGCCCTCAAAAAATGCTGTGAATTTTTGTGTTTTCTGCCATATCTTCCCATCTCGTGATTATTGAATCTTCTCAATTTTTTTATTTGAAAAATAGAATGTCATCGTATATTTTATAAATAAAACTAAAAAAAATATTAATAGGTTAAATATATTAATATTACAAATATGAAGAGTACATGAAATTAGTTTTACATCGAAAAAAATAAAATAAAATAAAAACTTTATAAGATAAAATATTTATTAATTTAATTTATTAAGATTTTGAACTAAATATAAAAACAAAGCAGGTCAAATTCACTCTTAATAGGTCAAGTCTTAAATATATTTAATTGATCTGGACCTAATCTAAAGCTTGATATATATAATTTTTTATTAAACTAATTAATTAGAAGAGAGAAGAGAGAAAATCTGAAACAGAAATGGGCGATTCGAGTAGCGACTGCGGCAGCCTTTCCAGTGGCGGTAGGGCAGCAGCGGTAGAAACAGAAAATAAAAAATGGGGCGTTTCGAACATCAGCAGCAGCGGTCTTTTCAGCGGCGGCAGGATAAGGCAACAGCGGCGACGTCCTTTACAGTGGCTGCAGGCCAGGAGACTAGAGAGAGAGAGAGAGAGAGAGAGAGAGAGAGAGAGAGAGAGAGAGAGAGAGAGAGAGAGAGAGAGAGAGAGAGAGAGAGAGAGAGAGAGAGAGAGAGAGAGAGAGAGAGAGAGAGAGAGAGAGAGAGAGAGAGGTTCACGGTTCAAATTTAGAACACGATTACCATTAGATTTACTGGCGGATTAATCCGACAGTAACGCGGTGCATGTAACCAAAACGCAGCATTTCACTAAATAAGGTTCAGCATCGGATTTACTCGTCAGTAAATCCGACAATAGCTAGTGCGCCAGAATTTATTTTTCCCTTCAATTTTTATCCTCGAACGTTACCATCAGAACGTCAACTCCGACGGTAATATTTTAGGGTGACAAATTTATTGTCAATTTAGACGGTAAATCCGACGGAAAACTCGCCGCTAATGTGTGACGCTAAATCTGACGGTTCTCAGCATTTTTCTTGTAGTGATTAGTGGTTGATTTTGGTGACTAATTTTGGTGTACGAATAGTATTTTTGAAAATATTTTACAATGCAATCACAACTATACTTTTTGGATGACCATTCACGCAGTCAATATAAAAGTAGTTATTTTTACTAATGTGGCGTTATATGGTTGGATGCACGTGTAAAATAGTTTTACAGTGGCGGTACATCAAAATTAAATTCTATTTTATATTGTTATGTTTATTCGCTGAAATTCTCGATCTCAGGTAAGGTATTTCCTCCCGGTGATTTACATAGATAGTGTAGAATTTGGAGAAAAAGACAAATAGGTCCCTAACCTTTTAATTCGAAGACACATAAGTCACTGACTAATTAAATATACAGAAACGTCTATGACCTTCTAAAATACGAGACATTTAAGTTCATTCGTCCAAAATATATAAAGACAAATCGGTTATCTGAAAAAATTTAGATGTCTCGCATTTTAAAAAATAAATTTTACTTTTGTATTTTTAATTTTTCGAAAATTTATTTGTCTTCGAAATAAAAAATTAAGGATCTATTTATCGTTTATTCATAAAATTTGTCATTTATACGTTGACTATGAAAGGAGGCTGAAGTTGACTTGTTTTCAAAGTTGTAAAAAATCACGTAGAAAGCCTTTGTGACAATTTCTTCGTTGTAGGCCGTGTTTGTGTCCCCATTGACCACTGAAGAATTTGATCCCACCACATGGTGCCAACCCTTATACAGGTACAACTATGATGATTATGGTCTTCCTCAACTAAAATATCTATGATGGGGAGGAGGATGAAATTTGTTTGGTCAACTATTTGCATAACTTTAAATATGGAAAATATTTTTGAAGGGTTTAATTTTGATACATTAATAATAAGGTTGTCAAATTCGCGAGTCTAAGTAAATTCATAGAGTTGATCTAGACTCGACTCACGAGTTAACTCGTACGAGTTAACCTGTTATGAAATATATATATATATATATTCAATTCTAATCCTTTAAAATTAATAATATCAATTTTAAAGCACATAATAAATTAAAATAATAACATACATTATAACAAATACTTTAAAATACACGTTCAAATTCTTTATAATTATTCTTATACAAATACAACGTAGAACACACAAAATTAAAAATTTTAAATCTATAAACTAAATCTTTAATTGAACATTGAACAATATCAAATAATCAAATTAATTCTAATTAAAATAATTAATTATTAATCAACCATGAATAGATGAACCATCTAACCATCTAACATAAACGATAAGCAATAAGCTAAAATTAGAAGAAATAAAATTTAAAAAACAAAAAAAAAAAAACTAAATTAAGAAGTAAAGGCTCAAAGAAAGGGCAAAAGGCATACAAAAAATAGAGGATACAGAAAAAAAGAAGGGACAAAGTCCCGGCAACAGCAGATCGAAGACAAGGATGCAGCAGACAGCGGTGGTGAGGGTGCAGCAGCAGCACGGAACGACAATGACAAATAGTCATGGATTTCACGACGGTGCAAACCAGAGCAGAGATAGGATTGTAGGAGAAGTAGTCGAACTCGTGAACGGTGATAGCACGATGGGGTTGCGGATAGTGGAGATGTGAAGAAATACAAAGCAGAGGGCAACATATGTAAAAAGAAAAACTACCAAAAGTACCCATGAAGTTTACGAACGCTGATAAAAGTACCCATAAACTAAGGAAATTAACTTTGTACCCATGAAAGATGGGTTCCATATGACAAAAGTATCCAAATCCTAATTTTTTGTTGATTTTTTAATAAAATTCCTAAACTACCCCACCCTAACCCTATTCTACCATCACTCCCTCTCTTCTCTTCTTCCTCTCTCCTCACTTATCCCTCAAAAACCCTCACATGAGTCACAGAAACTCTCCTCCTACCTCCTCATTGCCGTCCGCCACCCACCTAATCCATTACCGCCAATCTTTTCCCCTTTCACTGCTTCTCCCTCTCACTATTAAGGTGACTACAACACCTTCATCGCACACCTGTGACCAACTTGAGGAGAATGCTACTGTGGCGTGCCTGTTGCAGCTGAGGAGAACGTCGTTGTGGCGCGTCTGGCCCAGCCGAAGAGAACACAGTCGTCGCACACCTGAGAAGAGAGAGGGGTCGTGGTACTCTTGCATGCAAAAAGCGGGTTCGGTAAAGAGAAATCAGAGAAGAAAGGGAGGCGGCACTGTGAATGGAGGTTCTGCCATTGACGATGTTACAGTCGGCTGGTGAAGAAAAATGTATTTCTTTTTTTTTTTAAACATTTTTATTTTATTTTTCTTCTTTTCAGAAATTGATTTAATTACTACTAAAATGATATTGTTCTATTTTTTTTTATTAAAAATCTGCTTCTATTTTTTATGAAGGCTGAGATTGATCTACAGAAGATCCAGTTGATGGCTACTTCTACTTCTGAATTTTGCTGAAATAAATTTCAAATTGGATGAATAGATTTGTTGATTTTTTATGGTTGATGGCTTTTTCTATTTCTAGTTTTGCTAAAGTGAATTGAAATTGGATGAATGGATTTGAAAATTTTTATGTTTTGAGTATTTTTTGGTGTTTGATTAATTTGGTTTGGGTATGGATTATAAACTTATGAGTGAATCGGTTGAGGTCCGATCCTCTACCACCACCACCACTTCCATTGATTTCGGTCTGGTTTGGTGGAAATTGAGTTATGAAAGGTTGAAAAAGTGAGTTGAGGTTGAGTGTAGGATAGTTTAGGAATTTTATTAAAAAATCAACAAAAAATTAAGATTTGGATACTTTTGTCATATGGAACCTATCTTTCATGGGTACAGCTTTAATTTCCTTAGTTTATGGGTAGTTTTGTCAGTGTTCGTAAACTTCATGGGTACTTTTGGTAGTTTTTTTTAGGTAAAATTCACAAAGATAATGGCGCAAATCAGAGCAGAGGTAGCAGACGCAGGTGAACAACGGCAGCTCGACGGGGAACGGCGACTGCGGCAGAACATGAAAAAAGTGAGACTTGAGAGAAACGATGCAGATGAGTGAGTTGTGAGTGAGTTTTCTTTCATTCGTTGGGAGTGTTATCGTAATTCTAATAAAAAAAGTGTTTTTTTTTCAAAATGACGCTTTTTTGAGCAAAAATAAAGAAAAACACAAACTTGCTAACTCGGTCCTAGACTCACGAGTTTGTCCGAGTTTGACCGAGTCTAGCCGAGTTTACTCAAGATAGAGTTTATGCCCGAGTCAACTCGATTCCATATCTAAACTCGAAACTCGTACGAGTTTACGAGTTAACTCGAGAGTTTGACAACAATTCTAATAATATAAAGTGTTTTACACAATTGTGCAATTATATCCGTTCTTTTGGATAACCATTCACGTGGTTAATGTGAAAAGTAATTATTTTTACCTATATGATATTACGTAATTAAATACACGTGTAAAACTATTTTACACTGACAGTGTATCAAAATTAAATTATATTTATAAATAGTTAAATACTTGAAACTGTTGACGCTTTCATGTTGACTCTTCTAGTCCCACCCTTTACAAACGCATTTTACCAGGTTGGAAGTGGTTGAACTGAAAAGCAAATGCTTGAACTTGTTCATGTTTGCTGCATTTTATTGATTCGTGTTTGATCTTTGTGAAGATTTCAAAATTGAAGCTTATGGAAGAGTTTAATAGGGTGGATTGATCACTCACTTTTCTTTTGATAGTTAAGTGCTTGATACAAAATATAAAAATTGATGGCTCTCTAGACTATTCCTATATTAATAATCATTGCTCTAAATTTTACATCTTGTTCAATATTTACCTACTAATAACTTCCTTCACCTTGAATGCAGAATGGAATAAAATTAAACTTCACTTGTCGTACATTGATTTATGCTGCATTGCTGCTAACTGTGATATAAATCAATAATACTTAGAAAAAAAAATAGTCAGAATTTACTTTAGTTAAGTACCTAGTAGTCTCACTTTCTTGATTGGCCATGTAACCATTGGAAGACCATTTGGATTGAAGGGGCTTGCATATCATGAACTACTAGTTTCTTTTGTAGTTGGTGTCCTTGAATTCGTACATTCAATTACACATATTTTACTTTTGTATATGCCCCTTCTACAGGGCAATAAATTTCATCTTATTACGGTTGGACAAACCTTTTCCTGTGACTGTTGTATGGCGTGGTAGACTCTATATGTTGAAGGCGAAGGTAGATTTTTAATAAGGAAAATATTAAACAATGTGAATAATAGATATATTGAATGTTCAATTTATTAAGTGTGTACGGATGATTATCCTAATATTAAGATTAGGTGGGTAATTTGAGAGTGTAATGTATTTTTATTTTATTGGGCCAATTTTAAAATTCATTATTCATATTATTCACAAAAGTCATTGTCTACCTAATAAAGTTATTTTAATAATTTTATAGTTTAAAAAAAGACTTTGTTAGGTAAACATTAACTTTTGTGAACAAGAAAATAAAATACATCCGATAAAATAAAAACACACCGCACTCCTAAATTACCCACCTAAATCTTAATATTAAGATAATCATATACACATCTAGTAAATTAAACATCAGATATATTATTCATTGTTCACATTATTTAGTATTTTCATTGTCTATTTATACTTTTTTTTTTAAAATACCAAATTAAATTCAATCATGAGAACTTTTTCTTTTTAATATTGTATTATTAGGGGTGAAATCCCATGTGATAAACCAAACTATGTGTTAAACACTACTATGACCATGTAACGTTTTGTGTCTCTTCAATTAAAATAATATTTTTTTAATAAAATATCAATGAATGTTTTAATAATTAAAATAATATTTTTTATGTTCTTTCATAATTAATTTTTTTTTTATTACAACTATCACCACAACACTAAAATATGATCAAATATTTTTGTATTTTATATTAAAATTATTCATATATAAAAATTTTAGTCCAATCCTGGGCCTTGGCTGCACTTGCATCATGTATGAGGTCAGCATGACGGTATAAAAAGATCAATGCATTTCAACCTCTGAACTCATTCACGCCCCTAACTCTCTTTTATGCTGCTTTTCGTGAGATGATTTCATGGCGTGCCATGTTAGTTGGTTGACCGTATCCTCAATGCAAAATTCTGAAATTCACAACCTAGTGGCCACGGTACGGACTCTTTTCTTGATTCACTTACAAGCAAACACGGTTAATGTGCCCCCGAACATGCTTACTCTCATCTTAGACTTGAATGAATGATTTCCGATGTCATGTGCCATAGATTATTATATTTGTAGAGTCATCCATCCAATTGTAGTCGTAAAGTAAATAGGTGTTATTTGAATTCATGAATAAAGGTAAATATAAATTGATTTACTGATTGTGGATGAAAAAACAACACAAGATGGTATATCAATGGGCAAAAACCATAGGAAAACTCTTGAAGCCTTGAGCAAAAAACCAAGGCTTAAATCTACAACCATATACGATTCTTAAAATACCCTCAAAGTGACTAAGAAAGCAAACATAATAGTAGGAGTGATTATGATATTATACAGTTTCAGCTCCTTGCTGAAAAGCAATCACTACTCTTTACTCTTTACTCTTTAATCTAATACTATATTGTAGTACTATCCCTACATGTACTAGTTACTACTAAAGATAGAAAGAAGAACATGTATTCTAATTGGCCAGAACTTCCCAAATCAACTCAGGGTCGAAGGATGGCATCCTTGCAAGGGAACAATCATCGAATTCCATTGAATCATCTGTCAGCAACATGGCACATTCCCTCGAAACAGACACGGGCGAGAGCAACTCCTTTGCCCAATCATCATAATTAGCAGGCCGAGGGGGCGACAGTGACGAAGAAGAAGAACAAGAAGCTGAGCTGATCTTGTCGTTCTTTTGCGATTTCGATGTCTCGCTCTGTCCACCACCGTGGCTAGCCGTGTCGCCGCCGCCATTTGATTTGAGTTTCCTGGCTGCATTCTTCTTGGCTCTCTCCCTCTTGACCTTCTGGCATATGGCTTGAATCTTTGCATCCACGGTTGTCTTGAGAGCATTCAACTTGGTTGAGTCTCCGAATCCCAACTTGGTTGGGTCCTTCAGGTTCGGGAAATTCAAGCGCGCGTATTCTCCACGGAGTTTGTAAGCAGCACGATCATAGGCATAAGCAGCAGCTTCTGCAGTGTCATAGGTTCCCAGCCACACTCTCATTCTGTTTTGTGGGAGTCTAATCTCTGCCACCCATTTTCCCCAGTGCCTCTGCCTCACTCCTCTGTACAGCTTCTTCTTGCAGGGGTTCATGAAGGAAGAAGAAGAAGAAGTCAAAGAAGAATTGGTCATTGATGGAGTCACCATGGATGTTGGCACAAAAGGCCTGTTGTTGACCCTGTTTTCCTGGTAGAATTTTTCAAGGATGTCTCTCTGGCGAAGGTATACGGAGGAGCCCAGAGGTTCGAAACCTGAAGATGCTATTATGGAGTTAGGAGTGCAAGTTGGATTGGGTTGTGGACAATGGCAGAAAATTGAGTCCAGCGTGTTTGTGCTGCTTGACAGTATGAGGTTTGATAGGGTGGAACCGATATCCATATAGGCACCGTCGTGGAGTTCGAACTGTGTGGTTCTTTCTTGCATTCCGTTCATCATAGCGTGATGGTTTTCCAGCGCTATAAGTACAGAACGGAACAGTAGTGAGTTAAAAACAGAGTTATAAAGAAACAAGAAAAGGAAGAAGGGGCTCTGTAAAAACTGACCCCTCTCCCTAAGAAAACAGGGGAATTGAATAAAGTATTATTATGATTAGGGAGGGAATGGGTAATTGACTTATTGTGATCCTGAGGATCACTGGAATGGAGGGAAGAGAAGAGAAGGGAAGGGAATAGAAGAGGGAGTTATAGTATAGAATAGGTGAGTATGGCAAGGTGGGGGATGTATTTATAGCAAGAGATAGATCTTTCTTAATCATACAGGCTTACAGCGAATCCCGTTCACAACTTGCAACTCTCAAATCCTCTTCCCTCGCATGGACTTGCTCTCCTCTCTTGTAATTACTATAATACCCTCTCTTATCTACACTATTATTCTTTTTGGAGGTGGGGTTGTATTTTTCTTCTTATTATTTATTTATTTGTATTACTTGATTTGTTTTTCTTGTCGTATTTAATTCTTGAATAGTTTCCCATGTTTTTGGAAAAAGAACGAAGCAGCTTATAACAAAGGAAAAAGTGATATTATTGTAATTTTTCTTCTTTAAACCAACCGATTATTTTCTTTTAAATTTATAGCATAGTTCATTTCATGACAAGGAAGGATGACTCCAAATGATAACATTTCTTTTTGGTTGTGTTTTTAGAAAAATCTTGAAGCAAATGCAGCAAGGAAGGATTTACTGTAGCCTAAACAAAATTCGGGGTTGAGAATTGACTGAGGGTGGTCCACGAGGAAAAGGAAAAAGGCTACTTTTGCCATTTATTGCAGTGACATGATACAAGAACGTGAGAGAGGAGCAACTTCACATACAAAGTCCGAAGCTGCTGTGCCTATCATTCCAAAATGGGCCCTTTTAATGCACTACCAAATAGTAACATCCATGTGGTACCACGCGTCTCTTACACTATTTACTTGTTTAAATTCGTCATTGATTCAATCATTACACTACACCCCTTTTAACTTTAAGTTTCTAGCCAAATCTCCTAATAAGATCACCTAAAAGAAGAACAAAGTACAGTTGATTTTATGTGCAACTAAACTTGCGAATTAATTGGTGTTTTTCAATTCAATCAATGTTAAACGTATACTAAAATCAGCTACTAATATAAAATATATATTAAAAATAAATTAAATAATGTATTTTTTTATTAAATAATATATATTTATATATAATGTATATTATATTTGATTTAGTGGTTGATTTTAAGTATACATGTATAATAAGGGATTAACTCAGCTCATGGATATATGGTCTTGCGTATTGACAAACCCCATGGCATGTAAAAGAAACCATAGAGCATAATATAATGCCAAGACGCATTTAATTTCCTTAAAGAATCAAATTATGCGTGATTTTGCTTGAAGGGCCATAAATATATATTCTAGGATAAGCATGGATACAGGATAAATAGTAGCCATTTGTGTTCATTAATCTCTTTGATTTTCATATAGCTGCCAGCAATAACAGTAACGTGCCTTTGCCATCTATCTTGTAATGGAAACATGCCATTGAATGTGATAGTGATGGTTTTAAACGATTTCCAGTGCAAGACATAAAAAGGGAGAATTAGTCAATAGTCACAGCTATTTTCCTATAAAAAGAAAAAGGAAACAATCACATAATTGTATAATAATGGCTTCAAGTAGGTAACACATGGGAGAATTTAGGGCGTTACACTGATGGATACTGAATGCAAGTTATGAATTAAGTATTTTATTTTTTGTATATACTTGGTAAGGTAATAACCTTCATAATTAGTTCTTTTATACAAACATACATATATTGTCTTAAATTCAAACTGAAGAGACCCACATGCATATAACTGAAACAAAATGTTGAAACAAATTTATTGATTATTATTATTAGTAATAGTTACTATCAAGTTATCAAGTCAGTATGGGAACCACATGTCAAATGTCTAACTTTATGTCAATACCTCTATTAAAGTAGTGAAAAGGTTACGTTAATTAAGAGGAAGGGTATATGTATCAAGAAATGATGAATTTTATGTTTAGTTAGAATAATTTCAACAAAAATGCATGGGACTTTATGGGTTTGGTTTATTAAGATATGCATAAAAAATTTTGAGACTCCTCAACTCTATGCTTAACTTGTTCTATTTACATGTGTACGTATGTACCACGCACACAGAGACTTTTTTTCCCCTCATTTGTTGTAATAGACTAATAGTTAGATTAGATACCTCTACGCCCTATATACGTGTCAATGTGTTGAAATGCCGAGAAGAGTTTATAAATCTAGAAGAAGATAGTCCACAATAATACACCACAATCACGTATTGATCATTGAAGAGAGAGAGAGAGAGAGAGAAAAAAAATTGTTGGAATGGGTCTGGTCTAGATTATGAATTGAGTTAAAAGAGTGTGAAAGTGGAACTCAAATAAGAATTGCAAGAGACCCATCAAAGTGGGGGGTTAGACTAGCTAGAAGAGTCACCAATCAATGAACAAGTGCATTAAAGGCGTAAAGGTAGCTTTGAAAATGTGTGGGTCGTGGTAGGCCCTTTATTTATTTTTATTTTTTTTCAAATATAAAGGACAGTGCTCGTGACAGAGGACACCCTCCCCTCAATTTGTTTCCATGGCCAAATTGATCGATCTTATTGCTCTCTAGTCTGTAGATGCATGTGACACGACCTAACAACACTCTTCTCCATTCACAACGGGTCCCCATAGTCAACTTAACTCTTTTATTAACTCCTTTTTACCATATTTACATCTACCTCCCTTTCATTGTACTACATATACATCACCATGACGCCCCCATTCTCTACTTTAATTTATTTCATTGAATTAATTAACCACTTATAAGTTATAACTCAACGAGAGTTATCTTGGTATGAGCTTGGAAGAAATATTTCTAGAGAAACATATTGTACTATTTATCACTACAAATATTTTATGAATGAACTTAATGTTGGTTTTTATTCAATCCCCAAATCCATAACAGCCTCAAAGAAAAACACAAAAATAAAAGCAAAGAAGATAAGAGAAGGGGCAATGAGGTAATTAAAAGAGGGAGATGAATCCAATAAATAAATGTGAACTGTAAAGGGCATTATTGGATGTAGCAGCAACTCCAACAGATTGGCAACGCGTGGAAAGGTCTGTGGAATGTGAGATTGACTCTGAAAAAGGTGTGTTTTGGCTGTATCTGCAATTCGTTTCATTTTCTTTTTACTTTGAATAATAATAATAATACTAATTAATTAGTAATATTTTTACAACGACATCTCCATATAAAAATAATATTATAAATTTATAATATTATTTTTATATAAAAATGTTATTTTAAAAATATTTTTTAATAAAAAATAATTAACTACAATTTAAGTTAATTTAAGTCACTAATTAATTAATAATGTTTTTACAATGATATTTTTATATAAAAATAATATTATAAATAATTAGATCATTTAATATATTTAATTAAATTTTTTAATGTTATTTTTATATAAAAATATTATTTTAAGAATATTTTTTGATAAAAAAGTAGTTAATTATTAAACTAACTTAAGTTAATTATCTATATTTTTTATTTTAAAATTTAAAAAGTTAAAATAACAAAAAAATTTTTTATAAAAAATCATCTATTTTTTAACTAATTTGTTCTAATTGACTGTTTTTCTAGTTGGTTTCTTTCCATAATCATTTTCCGATTAATCATGGGCAGTGTTATGTAGGAGGGAGGTTAGTTGGTTGCGGTGTGCCGCTCCTCTCACTCCTATCATATCCTGATGCTGCCACGTGGAGATCGAAGCGGCGTCGTATTTGGTTGGGACAGGCAGGGGGAATTCAGAATTTCAAACATGTTTGGTGAGCAGTGGGGCAGGGAAGAAAAGGGATATATTTGGATATAGAAAAGGAAATAGATAGATGAATCCATGAAGTGATGAAGGTGAAGTTGACATTGTTGTAATCGGGTTTGGGGCATGGTTTGGATAGGGTCCACCTTCCACGACCTTTTGTAGCTGTAAACAGAGCAGGTGACTCGGTCACAGGTCTCACCAACAAAACATTTCTTACACTCATGACTCATATAGTAGATATCATCTTCATCTCTATTTACACATTTAATTTTGGTGGAAGTTTAGATACACTTAATTTTTTGTAAAGTTGATAATTAAAAATAATTAAATAATTTAATTAATTTAATTAAATTTTTATTTAATAATTTTTTATTATCAATTTAATCTAAAATTAATTATATCTAGATTTTTACCATTAATTTTACCTTCTATTTTGGAATTGATGAATCCGCTGAACAAGAATTCTTTTTCCTTTTAACAAATTATACTTTTATTGAAAAGAACACAGAATTATGCAGGGCGAAGCTAAAACTTTAAACTGGAGAGAGCCAATATAAAAATTATATGTTAAAAAAAAGATATAAAATAAAATTAAAAAGACTAAATTATAAAATAATAAATATTTTATATAAAAATGATAAGTTAGAACTTAGAAGAAGACCATTGACCCTTTTTATCTACATCAGGTTCTGTACCTAAATTTATGAGTACTTAAAAAAGACAATCTTACATCGTTGCACTCAAGTTAATACGAATAGATTTAAATATAATATTTAAGATGAATGAGATTTAAAAGACTACCTTCTTTAAATTTGGAAAAAAAAAATTATACATTACTTATCAAGTGAGATAAATTATTTTACAACTACCGAATTACAACAGTCGAATAATTAGTTTACGATCGAATTATTCATTCAATTAATTACAATAAAGTGATAACGTCATACTTTATTTTTTTATCAGATTAGATATATATTAAAATTAATTATTAATATAAAATAAATCATAAAATATAATACATATACAAATAAATTAAACTATATATATCTCTTCAGAAGGGTTTTTTGATTTTTCGAGTTTACGAATTACCTGAATAAAATTGTAGAGAGTAAGTTGGAGACACGATGTTACCAACATCCTCCTATTCCGAGTTGCTAATTCTCCGAACTCGTCATTTCCAATGGTGGGGTGTTTCTGCAAAGACTCTGACACTTAAGTTAGCATGAGTCGTAAGAAGAACTAAGTTAGAGATTATATCTTAGTGTACATATTTAGAGTAATGCATATATTGTGAGGTTGTAATGTCATGAGTTCCTCTTCTTATGTTATTTAGGTAGCATTTGGAAGAGACACAGAGACTGAAAGACTGAGATTGAGAAACAGAGACTAAGAGATAGATATTGAAATAAATCTCAGTATTGTGTTTGGTGTAAAATGGGAGACAGAGATTAAAATAAGAATAAAACTCTAATTTAATTTGCACAAAGGGTAAAATTAGAATTCATTATATGAAATGAAGATATTTTAGGTATAAAATGTTATTAAAATTTTAGTCTCTATCTCCAAAAAATTCAGTCTCCTGTGTCCCCACTTTTTGAAAGTAATGAAATACTGAAATTTTGGGGATAAAGATTGAAATTTTAGTACGAGTATCTATGCCAACAAACATGATTGAGTTCCAGTCTTCCAGTCTCCATCCCAGTACCTCAAAACAAACGCTACCTTAAAGATTATGAATTGTTCTTTAGGTTAAATTGATCTAGGAGAATGAATTCTTATTCTCATGAATTATTTGATACTTTTTTGTTGTCTCTTTTCATATGATGTTTTTAGGTCTATATATAATTATTGTTATAACATTCTCCTTTAATAGTAAAATGATGGTTATAATGTAACAATTAATCTCATAAAATTGAGTTATTAGACATTAGAATGAGTTATGAGAAGTTAATGTCCTCTTTGTAATATATGTTTTGGAATCCGAGAGAATACTTAATCATCAAACTGATTCTTTAGAATTTCTTATACTCTTGAACTCGGTTCTTAGTTTTGGGCTTATAAAAATATTTTAGAACAATATTGTTTTTGTGTGGATAAACTTTCAAGGTATAGCTCGTTTCTTGCGCTGTTGTAATACGCCTTTTCTTTAATGGAGTGAAAATAACTCAGACGTCGAATAACATAGTGAGTGGGTACTTGCAAAAGACACTTCGACGCTCAAATCAATAAGTGTTTAAGAGGTATAGGATTATAGAATGTTAAACATGAAGTCTATCATGTGGTCTTCTTGAGATATAGAAATTGGTGCCTTTATAGGCATAGAGTTGATTAATAGAGTTTGATGTTATGACCGTTTGTCATTAATTCAGAATAATGGTTATTAAGATCGTCCGTTACAAACTTAGAATGAAGGCAATAAAGTCAAGTTATGACTCATAATATACAATAAAGACCAAGCTATAAGGTAACGGATCACAGCCCCAAGCTTTATCTGCCGATCATATGATCCAGGTTAAACTTAGAAAATAAAATGAGTTATAACTCGATTAAAAGATAAGTGAATAATGATATGGTGAGTCCCCAAGGTTAGTCGGGTTATTATGTCAGCACTTATTCAAAAAATAAATAATTCTACAATAAATTTTATCTGCTCAAGTTAATTAACTGTGAGATAAATACTTCGTCAATTTATAATAAGAGACCGATGATTATTTTTCGCTCATCTTTGATTTATAAGTATTGGCTTAATCAAAAATAGATGTTGTGAAATAAATTATATGAATACCATAATAAATATATATAAATTGTAGAATAAAATAAATGAACTAATTACTCATATGCCAAGTAGTGATATTTTGAATTAAGAAATTCTAAAGAATTACTTTGAGGGCTAGAGTCATCTTGTATTGGCGAATTTGAATTTGAATTCATGACTTTAATGCTAAAAATTCTACATGTAAATTTATGAAGTTGTCATAATAAGATTCAATATTTAATAAATGCAAGCGTTAGAATCCAACACCTTGCTTTCTTAGTATGTAATTTCAAATGCTATGACAGAGAAATAGAATAATATTAATTAAATAAAAACACATTGAAATATAGTGGTTACAAGCTACTTATTTATTGATTTTTGCTCCTATTCCTCTCAAATAGAAGTTTTGCCATGAATAGTAAGTTCTAGGAATTGATATAGTAAGAAAAAAAGAAATAGTTAGTCATGGTCTCATGGATGATAGAAAATGCATAAAAAAAATTATGGATAGAGCATATATAGTTGAAGATCAGTCTTTTTTACTTGAGTTTGGTGTTAAGATGTAATATGTATAAATAGTAATTGAGAGAGAGAGAGTTTGTCCTTGTTTAGACAATATAGCCGAATGTGTTTGATAACGTAGCCAAGCTTGTTGTTGGATTGATTGATAATCGAATTTGTTCTCAAATGCATTGATAGCTGAGTTTGTACTCAAATTGATTGAAAATCGATTATTTTCTTAGATTGATTGAAAGCCAAATTTGTTTTAGATTGTTTAAAAGCCGTGTTTATTTTTGGATTAATTGAAAGCTGAATTTGTTGTCGGATTGATTGAAAATCGAGTGTTCTTGGATTGATTGAAAGTCGAGTTTGTTTTCGGATTGATTAAAAGCTGAATTTGTTCTTGGATTGATTCAAAGTCGAGTTTGTTCTCAGATTAATTGAAAATCGAGTGTTCTTAGATAGATTGAAAGTCGAGTTTGTTCTTGGATTGATTGAAAGCCGAATTTGTTCTCGGATTGATTGAAAATTGAGTCTTTTCTCAGATTGATTGAAAGCCGAATTTGTTTTGAATTGGTTAAAATCCGAGTTTGTTCTCGGATTGATTGAAAATTGAGTGTTCTTAGATTGATTGAAAGTCAAGTTTGTTTTCGAATTGGTTGAAAATTGAGTCATCTTGGATTGATTGAAAGCCAAGTCTTTTCTCGAATTGATTGAATTATTGATTGACAATGATATGTAAAATGTTATGATATGTAAAAGTGAAGCAATTGGAATGTATAAAGTGCATAAAAAGTTATGATGTATTAAAATTTGATAAAAGATTTATATAAACAAACTAAATTAGACATAGTTATACCGAGGTATAAATGACTTGATAATTTGTTCTATCGAGGTCATTTGCTTTTCATTATCAAGATATGAATGACTTGGTAGTTTGTTCTATTAAGATCATTTGTCTTTCATTACCTGTAACGATTAAACAAGGAATTACCAGAATAAATAATAATCATAGAATTAGTATAATTGCTTTTGAGCTATTTCATTCTTTAAATGAATCTATAGTTGTCTGTCTTTTCAAATTCAAGAAAAAATTTTAGTCATTTAATCATCACTCTTGAAGTAAAGAGCAAACTAAATACTACAAAAGAAGCAAATGGATAGATATTCTAGAATAGAAATAAAAATAAGGTTAAGATTGATCCCTTGGCCATGAATGTCAGTTTTCTTGGAATTTATCCTTGTCTCATGTTTGATACCTGATTAAATTTAGAGTAATAAATAGTAATTTTGGCTTTAAGCGATTATGATATTAGTAGAGGATGATCTCAAATCTTGATCTATATATTGTTTGAATTTATTTTCATAAACATAAAATTAAATAGTAATGCAAAATATTAAAGATAAATTTAAAACGGTTGACCCTTTATTTTGTAGATTTGGACAAATAAGACTCAATTGAAGGCACTTAATAATGACGATGACGATTTGATCTATGAAAACTCAGTTGGGTAATAATAAAATAATATAACAACGAACAATAGTGATATCGTTCTTTTGCACTAAGAACAAAAATAAAGCAAACAAACTAGTGGAACAAAAAATTTAAAATCATTATAATGTTCTATTATGTGAAATTATTTGGTGATATTATGAATCAAATGCAAGAACTTTATAGTTTTGCATAAAGTTAAAGTCAAAAGAAAAGTTATAGTTTTGCATAATTATAAAAATCTTGTAAAATAGAGCACGAGAATTATACTTTTTGAGAATATATAATAAATTGTTGTTTTAGTTTGATATCACCTAAATAAATGAGATTTTGTTGATCATAGTTTGAGCATATGATTTTGTTAAATTTTTGGAAAAGAGCATTGTTCGCTTTAGCTTCAAGAGAGTTTGGATAATAACTTTATGTGACAATAATATAGAAAAAGATAGAGATATAAGACTATGCATGAATAGTGTATATATGCATTTGATTCTAGAAAATATTAAAAATTTTATAAGCTTTCAATATTGAAATAAATTCTATAAATTTTCAATAGAAAGTAATGTGAAAAAGATAAAAATTGTAATTTATCTTGACATTAATCAAGTTATATATCACATTATTGAATTAAATATGATATTAAAAATTAATATAATAAATTTGTAAAAAATTACAGCATATATGGAATAATATATCATGTGAAACTAAAAGAGTTTAAAGTAGAAAAATATACTTTAAAGTTGATTATTATATAAAAAAAATAATTATAAAAAAATATATCTTAAAGTAAATAATGATATAATTTAGTGATAAAAGTTATTCGATGAAAACAATTATGTGGGGGATGCTTTTTCACTTGAAAACAATTTTTCTGGCATGGATATAGCATTTGATTGTATCCGTTGATGGAATCGATTGATATGATCTGAGGATATAATGATCAATTATTTTGAAAATTTTTTCGATCCACAACAACTTATTGATGAATTTCTCGCTTAAAGCAATTAGTTATTGAATATTTACAATTTATAATGAAGATCATATGACATGAATAAGATAAATTGAAAAAATAAATATATATAAATCGCAACATAAATTGAATAATATATATTGTAAAAGTACAAGAAAGTTTAAAGTAGAAAAATATACCTTAAAATTTGATAATTGTAGAGAAAAAGACAACATATGAATGTCATACATACCAAATGTGAATTACTTAATTTTATTTGTTAATATTATAACTTTGTTTCGTAGAATCTGCATTAACTTGTTAATAAAATAATAAAATAATTAATTATTTAATAATATAATAAATTTTGTTTAGATATGAGGTATATTTTTTGTGCAAAAGTAACAAATTTGCATATTTGTAACTATTTTATTTTTACTTAACTTTCTGCATTAAACAAATGGTAACATAAAATTTAATAGCATAAAGTGAATAGTATAATAGTTATATACAATTGATTTTTGATAGAATCTAATTTTAAGATTTGAACTCATCATTACTTTCATTTAATTGTATAAATAAAAATATCAAACAATAAGAATATAATACATGATAAAATAAAAATTCAATTGACATAGTTATTATATGTCATTATTGCAAACAAATAACTTTGTATTTTAATATAGGACGTCTCTTTCTCATTTTTTTAAAAAAAATAAAAACACAAGAATCAATTATCTTTAGTAATAGAAATAGAAAACGATGAATATTGTCTTGCAAAAAAATAGACAAAAATAGAGGGAGAAAAAAAATACTATTTGTAAGAATTATTTAAAATATAGAACATATATTGAGGTTTGAATATAACTAATAATAAATTAATAAATATTAGTTATAGAAAATATAAATGCAAAAGTATGTATGAATAAAATATATAATTTTACTTGTGTAAGTAGAAAACTTTAAAAAAAATTGCAAAATTGATAAGCGAGTCTGTACTCAGATTGATTGAAAATTGAGTTATTTTTTCTTAGATTGATTGAAAGTCGAATTTGTTTTTGGATTGGTTAAAAGTTGAGTTTGTTCTCGAATTGGTTGAAAGTCGAGTTTCTTCTCGAATTGATTGAAAGCCGAATTTGTTTTCGGATTGGTTGAAAGCTGAGTTTGTTCTCGGATTGGTTGAAAGTCGAGTTTCTTCTCGGATCAGTTGAAAGCCAAGTTTCTTCTCGGATTGGTTCGTTGATCGATTGTGAGATGTGAAATATTATGATACATAAAAGTAAAGCAATTCAAATGTATAAAATCATACTTTATAAAAAGTTACGATAGATTAAAATTTGATAAAATGTATTAAATAAAATCTTAAACAAGATTGTTGAGATTGGTTCAAAAATTTGAATGTAAATCAAGTTTTATGAACTTGAGGGGAGTAGAAATCATTTTACTCGTCCTTACAGACGGCGCTAATTGTTCTTGTGCGGATTAACTTCCGAGGTATAACTCGTCTCTTGCACTGTTATAATACGCCTTTTCTTTAATGGAGTGAAAATAACTTGGACGTCGAAAAACACAATAGGTGGCTACCTGTAAAAGACATTTCAACGCTCAAGTCAGTAAGTGTTTAAGAGGTATAAGAATTCTATTATTACAGATAGTTAAACATGTAATAGAACTTATCGAACTTATCCCGTAGTTTCTTTTGAGATATAGAAATTAGTGCAACTTATCACGTGGTCTCTTTTGAGATATAGAAATTACTGCCTTTATAGGTATAGATTTGATGTTATGACAAATTCAGAATAATAATTATTAAAATTATCCGTTACAAACTTAAAATAAAGACAAATAAAATTGAGTTATGACTTATAACTCTCAATAAAAATCGAGTTATAAAGTGAAGAATCAAATATCTATATAAAAATTATATAATAATTAATTTTAATAACTGATTTTAATATATTAATAATATTTGTTATGTTTTTTAAATTGCTATTAATTTAATGGTGATAAAATGGCTACTGTATTTACATAAGCATCATTTTCTCGTGTGTGTATGTGAAATTGTGAATATTTCTTTTTTCAGAGAGTAAATATCATTGTTATATATACCGGACTTTTAAACTGCATGTATTTTGCTTTATTTGACATTTTTACATATTATTTTATATTAATTACTACTCGCATCAATAGTCCATCTCAAATTTGACCGATTCTAGATTGTAAAGTAACAACAAACAAAGCTAATGAGAAAAAAATAAAGTAAACTCCGTACGGATATAATTTGAGTTGCCTCTCACCGATTATGTACTTATCTTTTAATTTATTGGAAGACGTGGACAGGAATAATAACATCTTATTATAAAATTGTTTTACAGATTTTTCGTGAAATAGAACTTATCACGCAGTCTCTTTTAAAATATAGAATTTAGTGCAACTTATCACGTGGTCTCTTTTGAGATATATAAATTAGTGTCTTTATAGATATAGATTTGATGTTATGATCGTTTGTCATTAAATCAGAATATTAGTTATTAAAATTATTCGTTACAAACTTAGAATAAAGACAAATAAAATCGAATTATGACTTATAACTCACAATAAAAACTGAGTTATAAAGTGAAGAATCAAATATCTATATAAAAATTATATAATAATTAATTTTAATAACTGATTTTAATATATTAATAATATTTGTTATTTTTTTAAATTGCTATTAATTTAACGATAATAAAATGGCTACTGTATTTACATAAGTGTCATTTTTTCATGTGTATGTGAAATTGTGAATATTTCTTTTTTCAAAGAGTAAATATCATTGTTATATATACCGAGTTATTACACTGCATGTACTTTGCTTTATTTGACATTTTCACATATTATTTTATATTAATTACTACTCGCATCAATAGTCCATCTCAAATTTGACCGATTTTAGATTGTAAAATAACAATAAACAAAGCTAATGAGAAAAAAATAAAGTAAATTTAGTACGGATATAATTTGAGTTGCCTCTCACCAATTACGTACTTATCTTTTAATTTATTGAAAGACGTGGACAAGAATAATAACACCTTATTTTAAAATTGTTTTACAGATTTTTTGTGAAATAAAACTTATCAGGTAGTCTCTTTTGAGATATAGAAATTAGTGCAACTTATCACGTGATCTTTTTTGAGATATAGAAATTAGTGCCTTTATAGGTATAGATTTGATGTTATAACCGTTTGTCATTAAGTCAGAATAATAATTATTAAAATTATCCGTTACAAACTTAAAATAAAGACAAATAAAATCTAGTTATGACTTATAACTCACAATAAAAACCAAGTTATAAAGTGAACGGGCCTGCTACACATACAAGCTTACAAGCTTACAAGTTGGCCCAGCCCAAATACAACTCACGCGCATGAAGAGAGATAACATGGAGCGTCACATTCACGCGCTCAACACTCAAACGGTTACGTATGGCAGACTCTTCCACTTCTTCCACTTCTCAAAGCGTTTCGAAAACAAGGAAACCCTTCCATTTTCGAGCAAAAATCAAAGTTCAAAATATACAAGTCGTTGTTCGAAACCTCTATCAAAACACCATCAAACTCTCCATGAAGAATCTGAAGAGAAAACAAAGCAACAATACTCAACGTAAGTTCATTAAGATTTCTGTATATTTTCCAGATTACAAACTACGTTTTACTTTTCTTCTACGTCGTTGTTCTAGGGTTTACTGTTATTCTTGCTTCTTTGTTACACTGTTCTTCTACGTTGTTGTTCTAAGTTCTCCTGTTATTCTTGTTGTTCTAGATCTTCTGGTAACTGATTTTTGGGGGTTTATTCCGTAAATTGGGGGGTGTATACTGCTTGACCTTGTAATGTGGCTTGATATTGAAGCATGTTTGAGTGATATCTGACTGATATATATATGGATGTATCTAAATCATATCTATGGGTGTATCTCACTGTTATCAATGGGGGTATCTTACTGATATCTTTGGGTGTATCTGATTCATACATATGGGTATATCTTACTGTTATCAATGGGTGTATCTTACTGTTATTAATGGGTGTATCTGACTCATATATATGGGTGTATCTTACTGATATCTTTGGGTATATTTTTCTTTTCAGAGAAAATGGCAGCAAGAAACCAAACAAAAGACCTTAAGTGTGTCACACATCTCCTAAGTGATAAGTTCAGAAACATGAGTGAGGAGAAGAAGGCGATTGTGAGGGATCTCGGATTCGGTGGGTTGATGCACATCCCACCACTGAGGGTGGATCACCAACTGTTAAGGGAGCTAGCAAACAACTTCAAACTTGGGGAGAACAGACTGAAAACAGGATATGGTTCTTTCCAAATAACACCAAAAACAATAAGTCATGCGCTTGGCATCAATGCAACAGGTAACTAGCTTAAAATTATAGGTGTATATTAAGTTGTTGCTTGGGTGTATTTAAGTTGATGCTTGGGTGTATTTGAACCGACTTGGATACTTTGTTGTTTTCCTTTTTGTAGGAGATCTATTTCCTGAGAAAGTTGAGTATAAGAAACTTTCTGATGATGATAAAATAATTTTTAGAAGATTCCAGGGTAAGACCCTCAAAAGTCTTACCGATGAAATGATGGAAATCGGCGTTGGCAACGAAGAGGAACGCCTGATGTTCAAGAGGATATTCATCCTCTATATACAGATGGCGTTCCTTTTGCCAACGACGATAAACAAAATATCGCCTGTTTTGTTTGCTAATAATTGTTTCTTGTTTCGCAGAGAGAACCAAGCTGACCTGCGATCGACAGAAGGTCGCTATGTGTCCTCTGAAACGTAAGAAGCTTTATTTAATAAAATCTTGTTATCATGATTTGGGTGTATTTTGTGGAACCATTTGGGTGTATTGTGTTGATCAAGTTGGGTGTATGTTGTTTATTAAGTTGGGATATTTCGTTTGTTGTGTTGGGTGTATATTGTCCATTCGGTTGGTTGTATCTTGTGCATTCATTTGAGTGTATTTTATACCTGTATCTTATTTTGTCTGAATAACATGAAATCTGTTTTAGAATACGGGCTGTGAACTTGGGAAGTGATGATCCTTCCTCTCAAGGACGCACAGAACAGAGTAGTGTAAACCAGCCATCAGAGAGCATGTAATTTCTCTTTCAAATAACCGTTACTTTTGTTCTTCTATTAACTTCTACTTCTAATTCTATATATATTTTTTTTAGAAAAAAAAGCCCTTTATTATTTTATTCAAGAAAAAAAAAAGGCAGGAAAAAAAAGCAAAAACTGCAAGTATGTAAGTTCTCAAAAAACAAAGCCTGTCCTCTTTTTGAATTGTTCGGGTGTATTTTTTTACTTTCTTTGGGTGTATTTTAGGTTGAGTCCCGCTGATTCGAATATGATGGTTGTGAGGGAACAGACACCGTCGGATGCGCTTGCAATGTGAGTTTTCCAAGAATATTTCAACCTTATAACCTTATTATTTTCAAAGGCGTTGTTAACCTTTCATTTTTCTTCTTGTTTAGAGTCCCAATTCAAGTTTTTGTGCCGGCATCCCAAACAACCACTGAGACAGATTTTGAACCAACCCCTATGCTACAGATTGAAGGGACTACAGAAACGTAAGAAATAGTAATGGGTGTATATTTGTTTAGAGTTTGGGTGTATATTTGCTAACAGTTTGGGTGTATATTGTTCCTGATTAGTTTTTTTTACGCCATGATTAATTTTTGGAACTGTGCAGCACTCCTGAAACCCCCCAAACAACTTCAAGAGACCACACCCACGCTCCCCCAGCTCCAACTAAAATGTAAGTTCATCAGAATAAAATCAATCTTTGCTTATCATCCGTATATTCTTATTCTTATTCTTATTCTTATACATGATGACGCAGTCATCCAGCCGCAAAAGACGCTGCTGCCCTGTTGATGATGGCACAGACAGCATCCTATGTTCCTAAAACAGATCCAGGGGTGCCATCATTCAGCCTTGGATTGACTGATTCAAGCCAGGAGGGGGCATCAACGCAGGAGACAGAAAGGGCAAAATCTCCTAAAGCTGCAAATTTGCTAGAATAATTGGACGATTTGGTCCAAAAAATAGCAAGCAGTGCAGCGAAGGGAAAAAATAAAAGTCCACAAATTCAGAGGGAGAGTGGGGGAGAAAGTTCTGCGAAGTTTGAAACTCCTGGGGCAATAAATCAAATTACGGATGATATGAAACAAAGGTGCTACATCTGGGGGACGAGACTGAAGGAAGACGCAGATGGCAATACTAACGAGTATGAGGAGATGTGCACTCTCATTGCCCAAGATGAATACATTTTGATGAGAATGCACCTTGCATCCCTCTAGGCAAAAAGTGATATAGAATCTCAGGTAATATTAGAATAACATTAATATTTTTACACCAAAGTCAACTACAATGTTTATTAATGTAAAATTGATTTCGGCATATATTTCTAGATTGTATCTAGGGGTGTTCGCAGTGCAGTTTGGATCGATTTTAAGTCAAAAACTCATCCGATCCGAAAACTATGTTTACTTGCGGTGCGGTTTGGATTGGATGATCATTTTAAAAAAATCCGATCCGATCCGATCCAATTTCGAGCGGTTTGGATTGAATTGGATTTGCGGTTTTGTAAATTAAAAAAATTAAATATATATAACAAGTCACAACATCAAATTTCAAATAATCAACAATGACATAGCAAGTCTTAACAATATCTTAAAAAACCAACGATAACATAACAATAGAAATAAAATGATAGGTTAGTTAAAATAAATAAATAAATCACATTTTGAACATAAAACATCTATTAAATAATAATAATAATAATAATAATAATACATGAAAAATATAAAAATGTATAACAAATTGAATATGTTATAAGTATAATTGTAAACATAATAATAAAATAATAATATTATAACACATTGTGTGGTTTGGATTGGATTGGATCGGTTGTGAAAAGTAGATCCGAAATTCGATCCGATCCAGCGGTTTGCAAAAAATAAGATCCAATCAAATCCGAATTAGTGCGGTTTTAATCGGTTTTCGGTTTGGATTGGATTGGATGAGCGGTTTAAATTGGATCGGTTTGGATTTGAACACCCCTAATTGTATCTACCATCTGCCTCATCCTCAACCAGAAAAATGAAAAGAGGTTTCAAGAACAAATATACTGTCTCCCCCCTGATATTGTGGTAAGTGTTACTTCTACGAACTTTGGGTGTATTTTCTGTATTGAATTGGGTATATTTTTTACGTTCGATTGGGTGTAAGTCGTGTATTTTCAGTATTTCATTTCTTGTTTCGCAATTCTTGCAGAGCATGGCACTTTCGGATCACCCAGAGGGGGAATTCATATCATCGAAAACGAATAAGGAATTCAGGGTGGAAGACTACCCGAGTTTTATTCCCTTCATAGATAGAAAAAAATTAACTTCGCATCCATATGTAAGTTTTTGTTTGCTAAATTTGTTAGTATGCTTATTTACTTATATGCCAAATAAAATAACACACTGTTGAAATGTGGCAATCCTTCAGATTTTTGCACCTGTTTGCCACTCGGGGCATTGGTGGTTATGGCTGATAAATACAACAAAGCGGAAATGTCATATACTTGACCCGCTACACAAAAAAGCTCCAAGCGAAGAGAGAAAGCAGATTAATAAATTCACTGTAAGTTGCCTCTGTCTTCTTTACTTTAATAGATAAGTCTATTTCGTTAGTTGTGTTGGGTGTATGTTGTCCATTCAGTTGGGTGTATCTTGTGCATTCATTCGGGTGTATTACTGATTTGTTTTGGTATTTAAGGGATATGTATTTTCAAGATTGAGAGCATATGCCGGCGGGGAACCTCTGCAGAAAGACGAGAAGGAGAAGGAAATTAAAGCATCATATGTTAAAATATCAGGCCAAAAAACAAGGTATAAATTTGTGACTCTGAACATTAAACTTTCCTAAATGAGATTTGTAATCTATTTTCTTCATTTTCAGCTATGACTGCACTATCTACGTTATGAAGTGGCTTGAGTTAATTGAGCCGGAAAACATTAAAAAGGGGAAGTATAAATGGGATAATTGGAAACAGGTAACTGTCTTTAGAACTATATAACTCTGTATTACTTTACTGAATTAATGTTGCTGATTAAACAAAATATACTTTTTAATTGTAGGAGGAGGTGGACCACTATAGAGTGGAGTATGCTTCCCGGATACTATTCAGTGAGATGAATAAACAGAGAGATCGGGCAATTAGAGAGAGTAGTTCTATAAGGCTGTCGAAGCCATCCTCTGTATTATTGAGTCTGTTTTGTCAGATAAATTCTGCTGATATAGAAACTGTGTAATCCAACTGTGGGTAGTTTGTAAATTGAACAAATGATGTAAATATTTGTCATTTATCAACAACTTCTATTCCATGTATATTTTTTTCCATAGTTAAACTATCTGTGCTGTTAAACTGTCTTTGCTGTATTCAAAAGCTGTATTACAGGTGGTAAAATATGAAGGAAAAAATCAAGGCATATATAAACGCAAATTATAAACTGTTACACCCAACGCAGGTCTAATAATACACCCAAGATTGCATAAAATATACACCCAAACTGTCTGTGCTGTATTCAAAATGTATGAATTACAAGTACTAAAATATGAAGAAAAACATCAAATCAAATATACACCCATAACCTGCGAATTTTTACAGCTTTTGTTCTATATGTATCTATATATGTATCTATATGTAAATTGTCAATGAACAAAAATACACCCAAAAGAACAGTGCTTTTACACCCATATTCTCTAAAACTATACACCCAAAGAGTTATCCCCTGCTGCTGGTACCCTGAACTGATAATTCATAACGTGTCCTTGATATTGGCTGGAATTTGAATGCACCACTGATGCAGCATCAAACAGGTTTATCTGAATATAACACTCACACATTAGCTAAACTATTAACGAGAAAAATAAACTCAATCGCCACAAATTTAAAGAACATTACTTTTACCTCGCTTAAAACTTTCGTCTTCTTCTTCTTTGTGGCATTTAAAATCTGTTTGTCCAACTTTGAACCTAGCCTATTTTTTGGACGTCCTCTTGTTCGAATCCTTGGCGGGCTTTGAAGCTCGTTAACGAATTCCAAGTTAGCGTCTTCGTGGGATAAAGAAGACGTCCCCTTCCTTTTGGCTTTTAATGATTCCATCTCGGCCATGACGTTATCGTACGCAGGGTGCAGAATTGCAGTCAGCTCCTCCGATTCGGATGCAAATTCGCAAATATTTTGCGAACGAAAAACCAATTGGTCGAACCTCTTGCTTCTTGGCTCCATCAGTGGCTCGTCGTGGCTGCTCTTGATGTGTGTGCGTCGCCTCTTTACCTTCTTGCTCCATCGTTCCAGTATATATCTAGGGGACACTTGGCTTACTTGTTCGAAGCTTAACACGCTTAGTGCGTGACGGCACAGTATCCCTCTCGACTCGAATAATAAGCATTGGCATTTTACCTCGGCTGCAACTGAGTCGTAAGTAACCACGAACTTGTTGAATATTGAGCTGGAAACTTGTTCTCCGACTTCGTATACTGAATAGCCTAGAGCGGAATTCTTTAATCTGGTGATGCAATTCGCCTTTCCTCTGAATTGCGCTTGGACTTCCCTAAACTTTGCATGAGTGTACGCATCTTGAAACTGAGCTTCAATGGAGGATTTGGTTGCACACGGTATGACCGTATGAAAATCTGCAGCATCTGATTCTCTCTCTGCTTGCTCCCTGCTTCCGAGGCAATTATCGTATTGTTTGACGAACTGAATAAGCGAGCTGTTCCGGGTGATATACTTGTTAAAAAATGAATGCATGCTTTCGCTCCTTTGTGTGCTTCTCATCCCTACCCAGAAGTGGTGATCCAGATAGATAGGAACCCAAATGTGACGGTGTTCGTACAGATCTGCATAATACACCCAAACACAAACTGTAAATACACCCGAGGGAACATGCAATTTACACCTCTGCTGCAGATTTTAAAAAGACATTACCTGAAAGCCACTTGTTGTCCGCAAGACCAAAATTCAGCAGAAAATCGTTCCAATTCCTATCGAATGAGTCTTTGCTATGAGAGTTCCAAACAACTTGGCTCATTTCTTGTTCAATATCGGCATGTCCCTTGTACCCGTTTAATTTGCTTGGAATCTTCTTCATGATGTGCCAAATACACCAACGGTGAACTGTTGTTGGCATACAGGCCTCTAAAGCCCTTTTCATTGATGCGCACTGATCGGTTAGAAACCCTTTCGGAGCGTTTCCTCCCATGCAACGAAGCCAGCATTGAAATAACCATTTGAATGATTCAATTTTTTCGTTCTTCATCAAAGAGCATCCGAGAAGTGTTGACTGACCGTGGTGATTCACCCCGACAAAAGAACCACAGACCAAATTATACCTGAAACAAATTACCATAGTCTAGAATGCAAAATCATTAAATACACCCCCAACAAATGCTTCGTATACACCCAATGAAACAACCAATATACACCTCTGCTGCGGATTCGTAAAAATAAATTAATTTAGCATCATAAAGAGGGGCAGTTAGTTACCTGTTTGTATTGTAGGTGGTGTCGAATGAAATGACGTCTCCGAAATACTCAAAGGCAGCTCTGCTTCTTGCATCAGCCCAAAAAGCCAGCTTAATCGATTGATCCTCCTCGAGTTTGAGCTCAAAAAAGAAATTCGGATTCTTCTCTTTCATTCTAAACAAATATTTCCCGAATTCCTTTGCATCTTCTTGTTCGGAAACATTCCGCACTTCCCTGGTAATGTAATTCCTCACGTCCTTTTCGATAAAATTTAACTCACAGTGACCCCCGGCAGCCGCAACAAATAATTGGTAGGTTTTGCTTGGTCTGATACCGGCCTCCTCGTTATTCTCTATCGTACGACGAATGGACATGCTTAGTTTCCTGTGCTGTTTGAGCATCTCTGCTTTACTTGGACAGCAGGGGTGTGAATGATCCAGCACAACCTTTGAAATGATCCAAGCACCGACATCCTTCAATGTGTGTATATAAATTCTTGCTGGACAGTTTAAACCTGCTGTCGGATTGGTCGTCTCGGTCGGAGATATTTTAGATTTCCATTTTCCCTCTCTGCTACATGTAATCAGTTGATTCTTAATCTCGTTTCCCTTCCTATTTGTGCACCGAACTCTTGTAGAGAAACCTGCAGCCTTGGTGTAGTTCCTGTAAAATTTTCCAACATCTTCAAAGGTGCTAAAGGTCATTCCAACCTTCGGAACAAGCTCGTCATCAACAACCGAGAGAGGCTGCACAATACACCGTGTCAGAATTGTGAATACACCCATAGATATGATTCAAATACACCCAATCATGCCTAATATGATACACCTGAACCGCAACAACTCAACTACAGAATGACCTTTAAAGCCATAAACTGTAAATACATAGGCTGCAGAATACACCATGTCAACAACTAAAAACACACCCAATCATGTCTGATATAATACACCTGAACAACAACAACCCAATTAAAATAACAAAAAACCAGTAAAGTGTAAATACACCCACACTTCTAGCAAAAATACACCCAAAATGGAATTGATCTACACCCGAGCGTCTGCTACAAATTCCAGATAATTAATCACAACTAATACATTGAATCGATAGATTCATGTTAACGTGTTAGTTTCACAGTCAATGTTCAGCAATTTTTCAACTACACAATGCTATACAAATTACTGAAAGAAAATTCATACTAATCCTATGTAAATCAAACCTCAGGGACTTCGTTAGATTCAAAATCATAATCCACTTCGCCTGGATTCAGCTGACAATCTGAGGTTGAACGATCCATTATCTTCAAAACGAGTTCAAACTTTGATTTCAGAAAACAACAAATCAAAATAGAAAACGAAGCTCGAGTTGCAGAGAGAGAAAAAGGTAACGTAAACGAAGAACATACCAGTGAGAAAATGAGAGGAAAGGAACGATGGAGAAGAAGGAGGGAAGACGCGCGAGAAGAAGAACAACCAAATCTCAAAATAACGAAAACGAAGAATGAAACAAATATTTTAAATTTGGTAGTTAGATATACGCGGGATCTTATATAGCGCGTGTAATCAACGTATGTGGAGTAGCGCGTATTTTGGTTTTATTGTTTAATGAACTTATAAAGCATGGCTTGTATGCAGAGCTTTTCCGTAAAGTGAAGAATCAAATATCTATATAAAAATTATATAACAATTAATTTTAATAACTGATTTCAATATATTAATAATATTTATTATTTTTTTAAATTGCTACTAATTTAACGATGATAAAATGACTACTGTATTTACATAAGTGTCATTTTCTCGTGTGTATATGAAATTGTGAATATTTCTTTTTCCAAAGAGTAAATATCATTGTTATATATACCGAACTATTATACTGCATGTACTTTGCTTTATTTGACATTTTCACATATTATTTTATATTAATTACTACTCGCATCAATAGTCCATCTCAAATTTGACCGATTTTAGATTGTAAAGTAACAACAAACAAAGCTAATGAAAAAAAATAAAGTAAATTCAGTACGGATACAATTTGAGTTGCCTCTCTCAAATTACGTACTTATCTTTTAATTTATTGAAGGACGTGGACAGGAATAATAATACCTTATTTTAAAATTGTTTTACGGATTTTTCGTGAAATAGTACTTATCACATAGTCTCTTTTGAGGTATAGAAATTAGTGCAACTTATCACCTGGTCTCTTTTGAGATATATAAATTAGTGCCTTTATAGGTATAGATTTGATGTTATGACCGTTTGTCATTAAGTCAGAATATTAGTTATTAAAATTATCCTTTACAAACTTAGAATAAAGACAAATAAAATCTAGTTATGACTTATAACTCACAATAAAAATCGAGTTATAAAGTGAAGAATCAAATATCTATATAAAAAGTATATAACAATTAATTTTAATAACTGATTTTAATATATTAATAATATTTGCTATTTTTTTAAATTGCTATTAATTTAACGATGATAAAATGGCTACTGTATTTACATAAGTGTCATTTTTTCGTGTGTATGTGAAATTGTGAATATTTCTTTTTGCAAAGAGTAAATATCATTGTTATATATACCGAGCTATTACACTGCATGTACTTTGCTTTATTTGACATTTTCACATATTATTTTATTTAATTACTACTCGCATTAATAGTCTATCTCAAATTTGACCGATTTTAGATTGTAAAGTAACAACAAACAAAGCTAATGAGAAAAAATAAAGTAAATTTAGTACGGATATAATTTGAGTTGCCTCTCACCAATTACGTACTTATCTTTTAATTTATTGAAAGACGTGGACAGGAATAATAACACCTTATTTTAAAATTGTTTTACAGATTTTTCGTGAAATAGAACTTATCACATAGTGTCTCTTTTGAGATATAGAAATTAGTGCAACTTATCACGTGGTCTTTTTTGAGATATAGAAATTAGTGCCTTTATAGGTATAGATTTGATGTTATAACCGTTTGTCATTAAATCAGAATAATAGTTATTAAAATTATCCGTTACAAACTTAGAATAAAGACAAATAAAATCGAGTTATGACTTATAACGAACTTACAATAAAATCCGAGTAATAAAGTGAAGAATCAAATATCTATATAAAAATTATATAATAATTAATTTTAATAACTGATTTTAATATATTAATAATATTTGTTATTTTTAAATTGCTATTAATTTAATGGTGATAAAATGGTTACTGTATTTACATAAACGTCATTTTCTGGTGTGTATGTGAAATTGTGAATATTTCTTTTCTCAGAGAGTAAATATCATTGTTATATATATCGGGCTATTAAATTGCATGTACTTTGCTTTATTTGACACATTTCACATATTATTTTATATTAATTACTACTCGCATCAATAGTCCATCTCAAATTTGACTGATTCTAGATTATATAGTGACAACAAATAAAGTTAATGAGAAAAAATAAAGTAAACTCAGTACGGATACAATTTGAATTGTCTCTCACCAATTACGTACTTATCTTTTAATTTATTGGAAGACATGGATAGGAATAATAACGCCTTATTTTAAAATTATTTTACATATTTTTCGTAAATAAAAAATGTTAACAAAAATTTAGGTTTTTTGACAAAACAAAATATTTGAGTTGGTTCAATATTTAAATTTTGAGAATAATTTTTTTTGTGAATATCAATTTTATTTGCATCAAAATTCATGTTTTTTATTATTAAAAAAAGAATTAAATTTTGTTGAAATTTAAGATGAACAATAAAATTTAAATTATTTGAATAAAAAATGAAATCAAATTACAAGTAAATTGTATAGAAAGAAAATTATAAAGAATTTAAATAAAAAATAAAAACATGAAAGGAATCTTTTGAAGAAAACAAATTCTGGACTGATTCAGAAAGTTGTTAGAAGTGTGAGTGGAATGTGAGCGTTTTTTTTTTAAAGATTTCAACTCTTTTCTTTTTCATCTTCATCTATTTATCTATTTATAGAATTTTTTAACTAATCAAATTCAAATATATTTTTCACGTGTATTTTATGTAATTGTTTCTGCTCTTTGTACAATATGAATAACTGCCATTAATTATCTTTACTTATAACTCTTCTCTTATAAGATTTGTTGATCAACCTTATTTCTTTTTTTGATGAATTTCTTTCAATAAATACTATATTTTTTGAGAAGTACTTATCAAACTTTGACCTCGATATCTCAACCTTTTTTGGTTTTTAGTACTAATTGGATTTTAAAAAATTAAATTAAAAATGTTGTATAAAATTAAATTATATTGAACTGTTTCAAGATATTAGTAACCGTATTAAAATGTGAGTAACTACATGTTAAAAAATTAACTCTAACCTTAATGCTAACCCTAATCCTAATCTTAACCTTAATCCCTAACCCTAACTCTAACCCTAACTATAATCCTAATTAGTGACGAATCCAAAAAGTTTTGATAGTAGGGGCAAAGTATATATAACATAATAATAATAATTTAAGTTTAGCTAATATGTGTCTTAAAGACACATGACAAACTTATTATTAGAATATTTTAAATTTTTTCATTTGATAACTATAAAATAAATACATTAAAAACTTAAATTTTTTTATATTTTCAACAAAAATATTCTCAATTTGTAATCTTATAATATGTGCCTTTAGGATACAAGATAAATAAACTCTAATAATTTTTATAATAAAAATATTATATTGCATAAAAATCAGCTATAAAATTATTCATTAACCATTATGTATTTGTGTATAAATATATTTATTGTTTAATTCATTTTCAATATATATTTTGTATTTCAATATGTATTCTGTATAGATAATTACTTTTTATGTACATATAGCATAATTATTGTTATAATTATATTTTATTATTATAAAATATTATTAGTCTTCAAAATATATAATTTATAAATTAAAATATTAAAATAATAATATATATTTTATAATTCTATTTTTTAGGTTTTATATTTTTAAAAAAACTGAATAATTTTTTTTAACAATACAATCGAAATACCTCTGATATCTATAGTTGAAAATATTTTTTCAATTAATGTAGTTACTACAGAAAAAACTAAAATTAATTTAAAAAAAATAAATAATATCTTTTGAGTTCATTTCTAAGAAAGAACACCAATCTTATTTAAATTGAGAATTGATTATTCTAATAAATATCTAATATGAAATTCTTAAACTGACTATTAAGTACAAAAAGTTGAGTAAAAAATTATTGTGGGGTTAAATTCAATAATTTAATGAGGACAAATAAATATTATTATCATATACTACTCAAAAAATTTTTAAATTGTAGTGGGGCGCTTGCCCCACTGCACAATATATAGATCCGTCCCTGATCCTTCTTAAGTCCTAATCCTAATTTTAACTCTAACCTAAGGTTATCTAAGATTTTCTAGAGTTGTTTAAGAATTTTTAAGGTCTTATATAATTTTTTATAATTTTTTAAGATTTTTAAAATTTTCTAAAATTTTTTAAGATTTTTTAGGGTTATCTAAGATTTTCTGAAATTTTTTAGGGTGATTTAAGATTTTTAATGCTTTCTAGAAAAACCTACTAATCTCTTCTTTGACACAGCCGACTTCAATCAAAGTTAATTCTAATATGTATTTAAAAATTTGATCGAAATATTTTTAACATTTGACATCGATCAACGTCTAAACTTATTGAACATTAGTTTGAAAAAAGGTTAATAATATCTTTATCAAAAATATTATTTTTAATATAACATAAACAAATAAAAATACTAGTAAATTATTATAACCATGCCTACTGTGGCTTGGTTCCATGAGATCAATAATTAGTTGACCTTGCGAGAAAGCCATTTGGGGTCCTAATCCATGCATTATTCCATCCTCTTAACTAAATACATGACTCATTTAATTCCGATAATAATGGAGACAAAACTTTAGCGATAAGGTCAAATTGCAATGGAAAATGAGTGGCCTTTGGCGGTTTGACCTTTGTCTCACGAGGGTCACCGTTTTTTGTACCAATGAGCTCTGTTTTTACACTATGATGATAAGTTTCTTTTTTTTTTTGGTGACTTATGATGATAAGTTTCTGAATTCGGATGAGGTCGGTTTGAAATTTTACATATTCTCGAGACAAACAGAAGTAGAGCGAATAATAATAGGTGCATCGGGTCTATATTACACCATTATGATATTTAAAAATAGTATTTATTTTAGTGTTTAAAAGTTATTGTTAAATTACTAAAAAAATTAAATAATTATTTTTAATTTAAAAATATAAAAATTAAAAAATGTTAAATATTTAAAATTTATAAAAAAAATAAATTAAACAAAAATTAATTACCAAAATAAAACACTATAAAATTGACTTTTAAAAATATTACTAAAAATAAAATAATTTTTTATTAACAATAATGCTTTTTAATATAAAAATATTATTAAAATATTTTATTTTAACAATACTTGTATAATTGTAGTTACTATAAATTTTACCATGATAATAAGTCTAATAAAATCATTATTTGTATACTAAAATTAATTATCGTATATATATATATATATATATATTATTTAATTTATTTTTAATATATATTTTTTATTTTAATATATATTTTATACTAATAAATAATTTTTATAATTAATTTTGATATATATCTAATATGTAAACCTAAAATGTCTACGGATCAGACTGGATTGAATTTGATTAAATTTTTTATTTGATCTGTAATAAAAAAATATCGCCAATAAATTATAATTTAAATGATATAATTTCTCTATATTCACCTAAAAGATTACAAGTTTAAATTTTCTTTTAAAAAATAAAAATATTAAATTAAATTTTCTTATCTCTAAATATAATTCGACAATATAGATTAGATCAAATTAAATTATATATGTAAATAAGAGGCATTTTAAAATGAAAAAATAAAAAATTATTTTTAACTTTGCTTTCATGAATATACTATTTTTTCGACATGTATATTTTACTTTAAAAATATTATTTATATATTATCTTTTAAATAATATAATAGTAATATGCTAAGAGAATCAATAAAAAAAGAAAAATAAAACAACTTAATAAATAATTTTTTTATATTTTAAATTTTAATCAAATCTATCAAATTAAATTTGTAAATGTGATATTAATATTCACAATATCTATACCTATATATTTTTAGAAATTAAATTAGATAATATCCAATAACCGAACAAATCGAATATTATAAGTAAAATTCGAATCAAACAAGGATCGAATTGCGAGTTGGGCGGATTGAATCTTTTTGTTCACTCTTAAATTATAGATTTAGATTTTTTAAATTTTAAATTTTATTTTAGAAAATAAAATGTGATTTTTTATTATTTATTTTATAAATAAAATTTAAAAAAAATATAAAAAAATTATTTAAAAATAAAAAATCATATTTTATTCTTTACAATAAAATTTTAAAATTTAAAAAATCTAAATTCTTAAATTATTATTAAACCTATTCGATCGATGACTGAGTCCACAGTGTCTATATCTGTGTCGCCCATTTTAATTCTTCTTAGGAAATGAAATGAAATGCAATTTATTTGGCACTTTGCTGATTTAGAGATATAACAACCACCTCATTCTGCTGGCTTTTGATGGTGATGTCATATAAAAATTCTATGTTTTCTGCGGTGAAGATTAAGGGGTTTTATTTAACTTATTAATACTTGTTGTGATCTCATTACACCCTCAAACAGGGGAAAGCTGACTTTATTTTTGGTTACAGCGAGGTTTAAGCTGACTTCTGAAGCTTGAAGAAATTAATCTCCATGTATTCCCTACATAGGTCCAACGCCGACATCACGTGGGTTGTTCAGTGATTTTCTTACACCAAATTTCTTCCAGTATTAATTAATTTTGTATTATTTCATTTTAATACAAAATTGTTATACTGTTAACTTCAACGAAATTCTATGAAAAATTATCTATTGTTTAACTTAAAATGTTGGGACACATCAAATTTCCTTGAAAGTACAAATATTTTTCGAAACTTTCAAATTATCGAAAATAGTAGATCCAATAAAATAGACAATAAAATAAATATCTTTATAAGAATATTGGGCGATCAATATTTTTTGTTTCTTTTACGTTTGAATCAATATTAATACGTTTTTTTTTTCAATACAAATACCGATACCCGAACATTTTTTACATTTAAGAGATAAGAAACCGCCATGTAATTTATTTAGACTCAATTTAAGTAAATAATTTAATTAATTTTTTTTCAAAAAAATAATTTAAATAATAAATATTTATATTAAAAATAATTTATATTTTATATTTTATTTTTTAATTTTAAAAATATTTATTTTAAAAAAATAGTAAAAGATTTTTTTATTATAAAAAAAATTATTTTTTTTAATTTTTTATAAATACATAAATAATTTTTAAAAAAATTATAATTTAATTTTAAAAATTACATCAGATATTAGTACTATTATTTTTTATAAATAAAAAATTAAAAAAATAATTTTAAAACTTTCCATACGAATCTTTAAGACTAAGGAATTAGGTCGGTTTACATATTAAAATATAAAATTTAAAGGATTATATGTTTTCAACATGTAGCCCTTTAAACTTCATATTTTAAGTGCGAAATTAAAGTAGCACTGGACGGGTATCACTAGCAACCAAGCTCAGTTTATGGTGGTTATAGAAGATAGTAGATAGTAGGTGAAGTTTTAGAGGAAATGGGTTACATCGTTAGAGGGTAGGAAGAAGATGAAGTTGATTAGCGGGTACGGGTATGGGTATGGGTATGGGTATGGGTTAGAGTAAATGTTTGGGTGGGTGTGGACTTAGATTACGTGGTCAAGTCCAAAAATAATAGGGCTACAAGTTGGGCCTAACATTTGTATGCTTTTGGGAAGCCCAAGATTTTAGGGGATTAGTACAATAATCAATAATGCGGGATGGGTTGATCACATCACATGTCCCCTTAATGCAACAGCAGCAACAACAATAATATTAAAAGAAAAAATAATAAAAATAACAATTTTTGGATTTTGGTCCTGTTTCAACAAGACGAGAGTTTGAAGAACCAATGGTTGAGGAGTTAACTTGCTCGTCCACCTTCCCACAAATTAGTCTTTGACTCATGGAGTAGAAGATGCTATAAAAAAAAGAATTAACACTATATTTAGTTTAAGAAAAAATAAAAAGAAGGAAAAAGAATGAAAGGAAAATAAATAAAAATTTTATTTTTTTTGTTTGAATGTCAAAGAAAATGAAAAAAAATTTTTTTGTGAATCTCACCAAAAAAAGTTTTCATCTATTACAAATAAGAAAACAAAGAAAAAATAATTATTTTTTGTGTATTTACAATATTATTCATAGTTATATTATTATTAATAATTATTAATATAAATTTAGTTTTAATAATTTTAATAAAGATTTATATTTAAACATTATATATATATATTAGATAAATAATTTAAATCAACTATATAAAATTATAATATTTTAAATAATTATAAAATACAATAAAATATAAATAAATAAAAATATTAAAATAATTTTATATTATTATGATTTTTTTTATTTAATTTTTTTATTTATCTTTTTTATCTAAATAATACATAAATAATTCTACATTTTTTTATTTTTTATTTTTTTATTTTTTTTTCTATATCCAAATAAAAGCTAAAGGAGTCTCAAGAGTCAAGAGGATGGTCATGGAAGTGATAATAATAATGGTGCGTTGTCGAGTAGGTAGTACGGTGGACATGACTAAGTTAAGACCATTCTGTTCTTTGAATGAAGAAGTCAGAGGAATGGAAGTGAATCCAGTAGCTTAGGCTAGGTGGTTACTACAACGCAAAGAATCCTATCCTGAAAAATGGTAGACAAAGCACTTCTATTTTATTATTTTCACTGAAAAATTTAGATTAGTGCATGTTTCCCTCATCAAAATAATACTATAATTAATATTATATTCAATTTCTTGCTACTCATCCATTCTTCTCTTTTCTTTTTCAGAGCAGCAGGCTAGATATTTTTGTAGTGTATCAAATAAGATGAAGGATCGCAGTACAGTACAATACAGTGAAGAGAATCGGAACGAACTACTAATTTGAAGTTTGCCAACATTATTATAATTTGAAGTTAACTACTAATTGGTACCTAAAAAATTATATTGACAAAAAAATCTTTTAAAAATGTTATCCACAAAAAAAAAATCTCTGAATAATTTAAAAATTTGACCAAAATAACCAAACATCAATCACTCTCATTTTCATCAACAAAAAATGCTGAGATAACTAACAAAGTAGATGACTTGACAAACTATACTGAAGTCCATAATTATATGTCATCTTTTATTATTTTATATGAAAATGAAATCATATTTTTAATTATTTTAAAAATAAAAAAATCCCAAATCAAATTATTAAAACCATTGCCTTTATCTCCTTCATGCGATCAAATTGGTGAAAGTAGCAGAGATGAGGAACCCGCTCGGGCAATATCAGTAGTCTCGAGGAACAGAAAAAGAAAAGGATAATCAGTGTCGACGTCGACGTCTTTCTCCTCCTACCTCACTATTCAGTCCTCTCTCTCTATTTTTCTTCTTCTACTCCGTCTCCCACAACATTGCACTTTCTGTTGTCCTGCTCTCTCATTACAAAAAATTTGTTGATTATCGTCGAATTTTGCGTGGAGCATTTATGGCAAATTTACTGCCAAATTTTATGTGGGATTTCGGTAATATTTTGTCCTGCCAAAACATTATCGTTGGATTCGGTCGCTCGTCCCAAAATCTGATAGTAAATTTTGGTGCGAATAAAGAATTTAAAGGTACCAACATTACAGTCGGATTGACCGACAAAAAACTCCAACGCGGTAACAATAAAAAATAAATCAACAATATTAGGAACAAGAAGAGAACTTTTTCTTTTTAATATTGTATTACTAGAAGTGAAATCCTTCATCATGAACCAAACTATGTGTTGAGCACAACTATGGCCATTTACAAAACGTCAGTGACGTTTTGTGTTTCTTCAATTAAAATAATATTTTTTATTACAAAACGTCAGCGACGTTTTGTTCTTTCATGATTAAAAAATTTTTTTTATCGCAAAACGTCAACGACGTTTTGTGTTACTACCACAACCGTGTAGAACACCAAAATGATCAAATATTTTTGTATTTCACATTAAAATTATTCATATATAAAAATTTTAGCCACAAGAAGATACCAAGTTACTTAAATAAATAGAATAGAGAAAATATTTACCCAAATGTGCAAAATTGGTTCTTGTTACCTGCATGTGCAAAAAGCCATTTCTATGTAATCCGTGGCAACCCACCACGGTTTCAAAACGTGCATAAACTGTGGCAGGTCCCAACGGATTATGGCCAAAAGATATAGAGTGTAAACCGTGGTAGGTCACCACGGTTTACTAAAGAGAGATGGCGTGCATAAACCGTGGAGAGTCACCACGATTTATGAAGAAACTTGTTTGCACATAAAACCTTGTGGGTCACCACGGTTTATGTGTGGTAAATAATGACCAGAAAATGAATTTATTAGCACAATAAATTTTTTAGTTAATTTAAAGTTGGTTCCATATACTTTTTCAAAATAAAATGCATCTGTTACTAGATTTTCATTAAACTTTAATTTTTACAAAATTTGTTTCTAATTTACAGTGTTATTATAACTTTATTTTATTTTTTATGACATGTATGGTTAGAATTTTAAATGAAGGTTAGATTAGGTAAATTTTAAATTAAGTTAATTAATTAGATAAATTATGTTTTTTTTTTTAATTTTTATATTAATTTAGGATTTTATTAAATTTTTCGTCCAATTTTTTTTTATGAAATGTGTGATTGTGTTGCTTGTTATATTATTTTAGTCTAATTAAGAACTAAATAAGATTAGGCATTCTAAATTTGTAAATTAAGGCCGTAATTATGTAGATAAAATAGTTTTTATTTTATTTTTTATTAATTTAGGATTTTATTAAAACTTTATTATTTTTTATTGAATTCTCTTTTATGAAATGTGTGATATGGTTACATTATGTTGTTTGTTAGATTATTTTAGTCTAATTAGAAATTAAAAATATAGGTTAGATTAGATAAAATTTAAATTAAGTTAATTAATTACATAAATCAGGGTTTTTAATTTTTTTTGTTAATTTAGAATTTTATTAAATAAGGTTGAATTTAGTTTAAGGTTGAAGTTATGTTAATTTAGGGTTGAATTTAGACAAAATAAGTTAATTTACGGTTAATTAGGATTTTTTGTTTAGGTTAAGTAGTTAATTATCTCCGTTTACAATTTATTTTTAAAAATTTTATTAGTTTTGATTATTAATTTTATATATTAAGTTTTAGCTTTTACTAACTTTTTGTTTTAGATTTTTTTTGAAAGCTTTTTTTTGGCTGACTTTTTGAAAGTTGTGTAGTGTTAATTGTTCATGCTATTCATATACGTATGTTGTTCTTGCAGAATTGAGGTTAGTTTTCTATCTCTAAATAAACATGTTAAATTATTTATATTTTAAACTACACTTACTTTTTAGGAACTGATTAGAGAGAGGTTGGATCGTGTGATAGTCGATATGCAGTGGAGGAAACAATACGGGTAAGTTGTGGTGAGAAGACTATCTGAGAATGGATCTCATCATTCTCCTCATTTGCTAGATTCTGACCCACCCACATGGAAAAGCAAAAAGCAATTTAAATTTCAGGAACGATGGTGTGAGAAGGATGAGGTTAGACAGCTGAGTTTGGAGGTTTGGGGGATGAAAATTTAGGGATCACATATGTTTATATTGGCCCAAAAACTCAAATTATGCAGACACAAATTGATAATTTGGCAGCAGCAACATAAGCCAAATTTCAAAAAAGAAATCAAGGAGCTAACTTTCAAATTAGAAGAGCAGAGAGTCGAGGGTACCCATGCAGGTCCTGAAATAAACGCATTGGAAAATTGATTGGAAGAAGCTTATAAAGCAGATAAAAGTTACTGGAGAGAGAAGTCAAGATGCAATTGGCTGAAAAATGGGGATCGTAATACAAAATTCTTTCACCTAAAGTTCCAAACTAAAAACCGGAAGAATAACATCTGGAGACTAGTTGGAGCGGATGGTACTCTAGCCACTACTCGAGAAAACATTGCCAAGGTAGCTAAAGACTATTTTAAACAGCTTTTTTTCTTGGCAGAAAGCGCTAATCCGAGTATGAATTTTAAGGAATTCAATCCTTCGGTTACAACTCACATGAATCGAAGGTTGCTGAGATCGGTTACTTTTGAAGAAACTAAGAGAGCAACATTCAGTGTTTGTGCCCAGAACGCCCTGGAGAGCGATGGATTCACGGCGAAGTTCTTTCAATTCTTTTGGAATATTGTAGGCAGAGATGTTTTTAAGGTAGTTTGCAGTTTTTTGGTGGGGGAAGAATCCTGAAAAATTTTAACCACTCTCAGATTTGCCTAATCCCTAAGATTTCAGATGCCAGAGATATGACACAGGTCAGACCTATTAGTCTTTCATCAGTTTTTTATAAGGTTATTTATAAAATATTGGTGCATAAACTACATTTGTTCATGAATAATGTAGTGAGTGTGAATCAAAGTGCATTTTTAAAGAGCAGGCTTATTTCTGATAATATACTAATAGTTCATGAATGCATGCATTACCTAAAAACTAAAAGGAGTGGTTTGGAGAATGAAACGGCAATTAAATTAGATATGAGTAAAGCCTATGATCGAGTTGAATGGAGTTTCCTATTGTTTATTATGACGAAGATGGGTTTTGATGATAGATGAATTTTTTGGATTCGAGAGTTGGTCACAACTGTTTCTTACTCGATTCTTATGGAAGGTTAACCTTTTGGTTATTTTAAACTAACAAGGGGTATCCGCCAAGGAGACCCTTTATCACCCTATCTATTTTTTTTTTTTTTTGCGCAGAAGGACTCTCCTTCTTGCTACACAAGGATGAGCAAAACAGGATTATTCATCAAGGCATCGGAATTCACAGAAGGTGTCCAGCTATTAACCATCTTCTCTTTGCAGACTACTCTATTTTATTTAGTAAGGCATCTCTAGAATCATGCAATGCTATATTAGGACTCCTAGAAATGTATGAAAGAATAAGTGGACAAAAAGTCAATCTCAGCAAATCTGCGATTTTTTTCAGTTAAAACACTGTATTCTCTTTACGATTATAACTAGCTGACAGGCTGGGTATTCCGCACATAGAGATGCAAGATAAGTATCTGGGTCTCCCATCCATCGATCAACGATCCAAAAAGACTATTTTTGGAACTATTAAAGATAAAGTTAAAAAGAAATTACAATATTGGAAGAGAAAACTTATTGTCAACAGGTGGAAGATATGTGCTTATTAAGGCAGTGGCGAAAGTAATTATTGTGTATACCTTACCATGTTTCAAACTCCCAGAAATGCTTCTGGATGAAATACATAGGATGTTTATGCAGTTCTGGTGGGGGCAACAAGAAACATAGAAGAAGATGGCATAGATCAACTGGGACAAAATGACTAGACAAAAGAGAGAAGATGATTTTGACCTCAAGGACATGAAGACTCAGAATTTGGCACTGTTAGGTAAACAGTTTTGGCAGATAAATACTAATCCTAATTTCTTATTGGCTCGCATTTTAAAGGCTAAGTATTTTCGGTATACATTGCCATTGACAGCAGAAAAAGGTATAAATTCTTCTTGGGGCTGGTAGAGCTTACTAGAAGGAAGGAAGGTAGTAGAGAAAGGACTTAGATGGAGCATAGGAACTGGTAAATCAATACGTATTTGGCAAGATCCTTAGCTACCCAATATCCTTTTTTATATTAATCCTACCAATAATCCAGCAACAACAATTTACAGAGTTAAAGATATATTGAGAAATGATAGGAGTTGGAATCTGGAGTTGATGAACGAAATTTTTTCTTCTGACATAGCTGCTCGAATTTGTGCCGTTCCTTTGAATGGGATGGAATTGACAAGATCGCTTGGGCCAAGAATAGAAATGCGCAATACGATGTGGTCTCTGGATATCAAATTGCATATGCTTTCTCTCATGCCCCAATAGAGCAACTTCCGTAGGCAATGCAAAATCCAGCAATTCAACTATTTTTATGGAGGTCTATCCATGAAAAACTTCGTGTTCTTAAACTACTACATCAACGATTTTCAACAGCTTTACCGGTTTGTCCAAGATATGGTGTAGAAGAAGAGACCATTTGTCACTGTCTCGTATGTTGCAATGCTGCAAAGGAGGTTTGGGGTTTGTCTACATTAGCATCGACATCATTGAACCAATCTATGAAGTCCTTTGAAGAGTGGTGGAAACAGATGATGATTTCAAATGGAATCGGAAGAGAAGGTGACCAAAAACTGACTTTGTGTGCTATTCTGGAGTTTATGGAAATCAAGAAATAGAGAGATCTTCGAAGAAACGAAGACAGTGCCTTAGGAGACCTTCAACCTTTAATCTAGCAATGAGATTGCAGCAAGAACTTTGGCCCAATTAGAATGTCTACCGTTACTTCCCTTATCTTTATTAAATGACTTTGTGTTTTCCTCTAAGTTATTTTCTTTTTTTTTTAAATAGTCCATGGCTCTATGTTTTATGAAAGAACTCCATCTCTTAATTTTTGTCCCACTTTGGATCGTGTATTTCCTATTCATTATATAAAGTATAATAATATCTTTAGTAAAAAAAATACTAGACTTACTTTTCTATGATAGAGTTTTAGACTGAAAATTTGAAAAGCTTTATTAGTAACATTTATACCATCAAAAATTATCTGACAATAATAATATTATCATGGGATAGTTTTAACAATTTGGTCTGTAATTCCGACACTTTTCAACATTTTTTGTTAATGTCTTTGGCCTCCTTCTCCTCTCTTTGGTTTTTTTTATTCTTTCCTCCCTTTATTTTTTCTCTGTTTTCTCTTTTATTCGTGTGAATGTGTCTCAAAAAGGGTGTGTGAATGGATCTAAATTTAAATTTTAGTACTGTTGTGTATGTATATATTGGTATGATTCTAGAATTAAAAAACGTATGTTTTATATATCGTGGTCTTGTGGATTTTGTGTTCATTATGCTGAATATGAGAAAGAGAAAGCAAAAGAGACTGTGTAGGTAGTAAAGCAAGAGAGATTTGCGGTGGAGGTCGTCGTGAAAGTCTATGAGGTGGTTATTTAGTAGCGGATGAAATGGAGTATATTTAAGTGAAAAAATAAATTTAAAGACAAAAAATGTAAACTTTTTCTTTCTTATTTAGAAATTTGGAGAAAAGAGAGAAGAAGTTGAAGGAAAGAAAAATTAAAGAAGATAAACCGAAAATCTATCTGAAATTACAATTTTTTTAATTTTCAACATGTTTAATATTATTTTAATTAATAATATCAAATAATTATTAACATAGCAAAATTTGCTATCTTAAGTTTTTTTTTATTACTTGAGCATTTACCATTAACATATTTAATATTTAATAATTTTATTAAATCTATTAATTTTTTAAATTTTTTTTTGTTTTTGTATCTTTAAAGTTATTTTTTTAGTATTATAATCTTTCAATACTATTTTAATAATTTATTCTACAATTTATAAATATACTCATTATTTTATAATTAAAACAACACAGTTACATTAATATTAATTTTTACGATAATGTTAAAGAGACAAAAAAAAAAGTCAAAATTTATTTTATTCAATATTTATTAATTATTATATAATTAATAAAATACTAAATAAGACAAATTTAAATTATTTTGACTCATTTTTTATTATCTCCCATACATTAACGCAACATTTATTTGAACTACATAGACATACTACATAGACATACGGTTGAGTAAACAAGAGGCGCACACAAACACATACACACGACTAAAAAAGGAAAATTAAAGGTTCCATAGAGTTTATGAGAAAATTGTTACTTAAATTATTTTTTTTATTAGTTTAATATTAATAATAATTAATTATATTAAAAATACATAAAGAGTACATAATACTTTATGTACTCTTTATGTACTTCTACTATAATTAATTACCATTAACATTAATCTAACAAAAGAAATAATCTAGGTAGCAAATATCACAACAACACACACTAAATTATGAGCCTTCTCACTGCTTATTAAAAGAGTCCTATCATACGGTTATGGATGAGCTGAGCTTATGTTGAAGTTGAAGGAGTTGAAGGAGAAGCAGCGTTAATGAGCTGGATCACAATGACAGTGATGTTGTCTTTGCTACCACGAGCCATGGCAAGCTCGGCTAGCAAAGTGGCAGCTGCCTCCGCGGATGTGGTCATGTCGGTCTTGCCACTAAGGTAATTTCTCACAAGTTGGCATGCAAAGCTGTTAGACACCACATCCCACAGCCCATCACTTGCCACCACCACAAACTCATCGGAATCTGTTCGGCGGGACACCTGTATCTCTGGTTGAGCTATCACAAATGGCTTCATGTAGTGGTCCCCTATGGATCTTGATGTAGCAAGAACACCTAAAACACGATTACCATTCCAATCGATCACTCTTCCACCTGCTGCTTCTATTCTCTCTTTCTCATCCTCACGATCAGGCTGACCATAATCCAAACACACAAACACAATTTCATATTATTCATTCATTTAACTATTTTTAATTATTATTTTTATACGAAGATATGTTTACGTAAGTATTCAAAAAGCATTAATCATGCATGTGCATCACCTTATGATCACGTGAAAGCGGCAAGGCCTCGCCACCGCGACACAGCACCGCCCTAGAGTCTCCGCAGTTGCCAACCACAATCTCCTCCTTTCCAACAACGACCACCGTTGCGGTAGAACCCATCGTGTTCCCACCCGACATGTCATCGTTGCCCTCGTCACCTACAATCTCTTGGTCCATCTTCATGAAGCACGAGCACATCACTTGATGCCAATCCAAAGGCCCTGCTGCCTTTGCCTCCTTCATTTCCTCCGCCAACAACATGTGCAGCTTCTCGCGGCAAGTATTCGCCACCATGCTTCCACCGTGACCGTCGTAGACTGCAAAGAAATCGTAACCTCCGGATTCGTCTTCCACCGGCACGAAACCGGGGACCACTCTAACGGCGTCCTCCATGACTCTCCGTCGGCCGATGACAGATATTAAACCATAGGAAGCGGATGCGACAGCGGTGCAGTTCTGCTTTGGCGCGTTATTAGTGGGGGAAGAGGATGAGGACGATGAATCTTCCATGGAAGGAAGGACAGCTACCTCGGAAGAGGCGAACCTGATAGATCGCTTTCTCTTCTTTCCCAAAGTATCGTAGCGGCGTTCGATTTTTTTGGATTTTGCTTCGGCGGTGCTATCCATGGAACGTATGAAGTAACTGAGTTATAATTGATAGTGATCTATTTGAAGTGCTGACTAGAGAGAGATAGGGGTCAGTGGGTCACACATACACGCATAACGGCACAAATATATAGAGAAAGGAAATAATGTTTATCGTAAAAAAATAAAAAAATTACATAAACATTATTTGAACTAATAATGATATGCGATGTAATAAAAAATTATTTTTAAATTAATATTTTATTATTTTTTTAGTATTACTGTATTTGAACATATATAAAAAATTATTAAGTCTATGATAAAAATAAATTATTTTTAATTTAATCTTTAAATTGTTTATTTATAATAAATTTAAAACAAAACTAAAAAATAATAGTTTAGACATGGTAGCTTTTGTCTTCAAAAAAACAATTATGCTTTTAGATTTTAAGTATATTTATGATGTGACTAATAATTGATATATAAATAAATTATTATTTAAAAATTATGAATTATAAATTTAAAAATATATCTAATAAAAATTAATATTTTGTAACTTTATTATTTTTAGTCCTAATTTACACATATTTTTTAAATAAATTCGTGTACTTGTTGGACTTGTAAACAATTTAAGTTCAAACTTCTTATGAAAAATAATAGATACAGACTTAGATTATATATTTACAACAGTTTAAATGATAGTTCGTGATGTATTTTCATTTCTAACCACAATACAATTAAGAGTGTGTTTAATTTAACCTTTAGACATAAAAAAACGTTTAAGTAGTTTTAGTTTCTATATTTATTTATTACTGTTTTATTCTCTTCTTTGCAAAGAAATAGAAAGAACAATCCATCTTAGAAATTATTATTTCTATTAGAAATGAAAAATTAAATAAAAAAATTAATCTTAAAGTAATAATAAAATTATAAATAATAAAAAATTATAGTCTAAAATAATATAAAATAAAAAATACTAAAAATAACTAAAAAAATATAAAATCCATTTTTCGGTTTGCCTTTATAAAATTTGTTAGTGTAACTTTTTTGTATTATTTATTATTGTATTTTTTTATAATATATATATATTTACCAAAGATAGGAGACTCAAATCTACAACCTCTTAATTGAGTATGGGGAGATTATGTCATAGTATTATAAAAAATACAATATTAAAATAAGAGTACGGAAAGTACTAAGAAAATAATATAATGTAAAAAAAAGTATTAAAAAATTACAAAACTGATATTCTCATTTATATATTTAAGGTAAAATAATATGATAATATAAAAAATAATTTAAATTATATTTTTTAATAATTTTTATATAAAAATAATTTTAAATAATATAATATAAATATTTATTTTATTATAATCTATTTTAATATAAAAATTATTAAATATAAATTACGTTAATACTAATTTATTTATTTTTATTAAAATCAATTTGAGGTAAACTTTCATTTGACTCCAAACACAGACTATAGTATGAAGCAAATTTTTATTTGTAGGGTAAAGTTTGGCTAGTTTAGTCTTATTTTCATCTTTTAACTACAGTACAGTTAAAATATTTATCTAAACTAAAAATTAATATTTTTGTAGATTTGCTAACTTTTTTTATTTTTTACTACTGAAAAATAGTGAATTAACTGTAAATTTTGGATCAGAACTTAGGTGCAATGTGTTTTTTGTACAATTAAATTTGGCAATAAAATTTGTTATAATTTTCTGCTAAAAATTCAGAGATAAAATTTGTAATATTTTGATATTTGTAAGTAATGTACAAAAGTGATTAATTATGTGACGTTTGAATTTTTGGCTGAATTTTGGAATCGGTTACTTATATGCTGGCAGTGACTTAGCTGATGAATGACGAAAGGGAGGGATGGTTGGGAGACACCTGTATTTGAAGCTGTATTATTCCGTGGATACGCGTACAATTGTGATGTGACCTCTTCACACGTGGCGTCATTCTCTGATTCTGATGCGGGAGTCTCTCAAGGCTCACACTCACACTCAGTACAATAAAATGAAAAGAAAGGTACTCTTTTGTTAAAGTGTTTCTTCTACTAATTAAGTTTTGTACTGTAATATAAGAAAAAATATACTCTTCTTTTGTTTTTACTGTTTGTTGTACGTATTTCTTCTATTAATCAAGTTTTGTACTGTAATCAGAAGAAACCTATTCTTCTTCTGTTTAAAGTGTTTTTTCCCTTAATCAAATTCTGTATCGTATTTTCAGAAAAAATGTACTCTTTTGTTTAAGTGGTTTTACTAGCTGCCTATATATAAATACAGTCTAACTCTCATATGTATATATATATATACACTCAGGTGTTTATTATTATGAAAAAATTTAATAAAATAATTAAAGTCACCAAACAAATTATAAATTACAAACCAAGGCTAATTTTTTTTTTCCGGTACAGTACTCATAAAGTAAATATATACTCAAACACATTACAAATTATAAATCAAGGCTAATTTTTAATTGACTTTGTCTAACACTATACTAGTTCCAACTATAACCCCTTTTTATTGTGATGGTATTAAACTCATTGCAATCAAACTAAAACAGCATCTGAATTCAGCATATTATGTTTTTAAATATAATTTTTTAATAATTATTTGATATAAAATTATTGATATATCTCTATTTAATATATTTTTCAAAAAATTAATATAATAATAGAATTTTTTTCTTTCAAAAAGAATTTTAGAATTTAATCTATTTATATTTAACTATTTAAAGTTTTAAAAAATATACCGTATATGACATTAATTTCTCATTTCAAATATAATTATCTAAACTTTGTTGCATATAGGACATCTATATTAGTTTTTCCCGGATAAAGAAGTGTGGATTACTTTTAAGAGAAGAAAAAACTATGAAAATTCATTTTTAAAGAAAAGAAAACTCAACAAACATTATGACATGTTTATTGAAATTATGTCTACCATTTAAAAGTCAAAACCATTACTATATATATAGTATGCTAGGGGTAAAAACTGAGAAAGCAATGGGGATGGTGGTAAACTTAAAATTGAATAATAAGTGAGGCAACAAAAAATATATAACGCAAGGAAATAAGGATACTATATATAGTAATGATTTTGACACTTTCGTCTTATGTCACCTGGTGTATGGAAATTGAAAAGCATAAAAAGTAAGGAATACTTTTATTTTAGTGTCAGGAGATAGATAAGCATGTTAAGATTATTTAAAAATAAAATAAACAACATATATAATGATATTATTCCAAGATTTTCAAATCATATCATAGGCATTTATATTTCTCAGAATTTCATGGTACTAGTCACACAAGAAAGTCTCATGAATTATTTCCAATACACCAACTTGGCAAATAATATGGGTTGAGTGATATATATGTATATTACTATTATAAAGGGAATAAATGTGCAACTAGTTTGTAGTCTTATATTCACTGCTTGTAAATTTGTAAGATAAGAGGTTAAAATATTGTATTGTTATCGAGAAAAGTACTATTATTATTATTATTATTATTATAAGTTGTTACATAATTCATTTGTATAAAATTAATTTCAAATGATATATTTTGTTTAGATTACATAAATATATGATTTTATATAGTAAAATATTATAAATAAATAATAGAAATAATATGTTTTCTAGGATAAGAAATGATTATGGTATAATATTCAGCACTAAAGAAAGAAAACTTTTAGGTGCAGAAGAGTACATGTATGATGTATGGAAACAGGTTTGGGCTTTGCCCATAGAAATAACTTTGATTAATTAATTTTGCCATATCGAAAATTGTTGTTGACATTTGATCATCAATATTGTATGTATGCATTAACTCCAACCAAAGTTTATCTACGGCCCACCTTATTTTCGGCTCATTTGTTTCCTTAAAAGCGGTTTTGTTTTGTATTTTTTAATATTGTTCTTATCATTTATCAACAATTCTGTTCGAACCAGCTGTGTGGTGTAATGACTAATGGGCCTATGTTACAGCCACTTGCTTTATGTTATAGCCACTTGCTTCAAGCCTCCGGAAGGGATGGGATCATTCTGCGTTATACATTGATGCGGTCTCTTTATTTCTTTCTGAAGGAAAATGGTTTGTGCATGCTAAATCTTGTATGGCAATCGACAACTACTTTATTACTTGTAAAATCTGATATTAGTTTCATTCCAATACCTTAATTCTTAGATTTCTAAGACTAGATTATGTTTGGTATATACATCTACATATTGGTGTGCAGATATTACTCTTAAGGACCTGAGTCTAATTTGGATGTGTTTTGTGCTGTGAACTATACAAACAAAGTCAAACAGTTGTCGTGTCCTACACACTATACTCGATTAGTTAAGAAAATTTACAAATTAAATTGAAGACGGAAATAATTAAAGAGTATAACAAAATAGTAGGCTTTCAACTTAAAGAGAACTGGCGTAGCAAAGAAGTTCATTCCAAAATTCCAATTGCATATGTCTGCCTTTAGTGTAGCCCATTTAACGAGAAAAACAAAGTTACATGCATAAGGTACATAATTGTTTTGCTTCTATCCGTGGCGAAACAGTGTTCTCATAACTAGAGTACTTCAGGTATCTATTTTCTTGTACGATTGGTCAGAAGCATAATCTTTCAGTAATCATATATACAGTCACCAAAGCATACCTCAAGCACTGCGTTTGCCTCCACTCTTGTACATGTCATCGATGACATTCTGAGCACCAAACAAATACAGTCAGTACTTTCAACATCATACACAGCATAAGTTATGGACTAAAATCGAAGGGAAAAACAAATCAAATTAAATCATAAGAACCTTGTACCTTGTAATATTTAAGCAACTGAGGCCTCTTCATCTTATATGTGGGAGTAATAAGGTCACGTTCCATGTCAAATGGAACTGGGTCTAGATGAACGTCTTTTATAAACTCATAACCTTTCAACTGCAAAAAAGTAAAAAGGAAAAGGCTTCAGGGAAATTTAGTTAGGTAAATACATACCACTTAAATAATTCTTATAATTTATTAAAGTACAGAATGATTGATCCATCAACCATTAAATCACGGAACATATACTAATATTTAGAGAAGAATATCTTCTTTGTGATTGCGTGTACAATGCTAAGTAAATATGTGATAAATGGTTCATATTCTTTATATTTGAATAGTAGTAGCAACATGGATGGTGACATACACTTTAGTTTAATGTAAAACTTTATTCAAAGTATGACTCTCAGATATAATGCAAACATAACAAATTTGGACAACGATGTAGGACAAACTAAATAAGACCTTATTTTCCTTTGCAATCCTTGTGAGCTCCCCAAGTATGTAACTTTTCGCTCTCGAGTCTTTACATAGAGAATCAAAGTCAATCTTTATACCATTTTCTTCCGCCCATCGTTCAAGTACTGGCTTGCTGGGGTTAGCAACAGCAACAAGGAAGGACTCGAAACTATTACCATAAACCCATATCTGAAACAGGAGAAAGAATCTTAGTATCGGAGCACAGAACAGAACATTGCGGCTATGATCTACTATAAGTTGTGCTTTTTATCTGAGCACCAAATATACCAGTTGATATCATTCATGCATTTTCATGTTAAAACAAATAATCATTCAACTACAAGCCACACGAATACTAGCCACAGAATGCAAACACTACATATAGCAGATCAACATGCTCTGTTAACTCCCACGTCTAAACATGGACTATTGCCAATGTATGCGTGTATATGCTGGTAGTAAAATTTTCAAGAATAAAATTGCATCTCCTAAACATTCTGAAGCTTGATATGGACAATAAATCCACTAAAGCCAGGGCACCCCAAAAAGAATGAAAATGATCTGAGGACATACCGAATCAATACAAGAGAGTTGACGATATACATTCTCCAGATTTTCAACAGCAACATATTCTCCTTGTGAAAGCTTAAATATATTCTTCTTCCGATCAATAATTTTCATGCTTCCATCAGGTTGCCATTCTCCAACATCCCCTGTTGAATATATCATTCAAAAGGAGAACAATATAACCAAACAACCAATTTAAGAGGGCATAATTACAATTTTGGATGATAAAAAAGAATAACCTGTATGGAACCATCCATCGGTCAGAACCTCATTAGTGAGGTCATCCCGTTTGTAGTACCCTGAAAACAAGGTATTTCCCCTAACACAAATTTCTCCTCTTGGTGTGCTTCCAAGGGCATCATATCCCATATCAGGAACAGATTCCAGGCACACATCAACATTCGGTACGGGTGGCCCCACTGTCCCAACCATATCCATTTCATGTGGTAGTGAGACAAAGGTTCCCGCACAGGTTTCAGTCAGACCTATTGTCGTTTCAACAAAATCACAATAATCAAGTCCAAAGTATATTACAAGAGCTATAACCACCTGATGAAATTCAAATTAGAATAAACAAAACATAAATGGAGCTTCAATTATAAGCGTGTCAATAGACTAAGTTCTTATTTGCCAAAAGTTTTTAAAATTTATCAAGGAGGCAAGTTTTCTTTCATTCTTCATTGTTTCCTTGTTCATCTAGGATCTAAGGAAAATATTGGATTAAAAATTATTCTAGAAAAACAATAATGAATTGAATGGTCAGTAATTATACTAAGGTTTTTAAGTTCATAGAAATTCAAAGTATGCTACAAAAAAATAGAGCAAGTTTTACTTTCTCAAACAATTTCAATAGTTAGAAAATAACTTGAATAGTTGAATTCATATGATTAACTATCTTAAATAATTTCAGATACACCCTAAGATGGTAACCTATGGTAACAAGTTATTAACTAATCAACAGATCCAAACTTCAGCAGAAATTTGTCGACATTTCAAGCAAGCTTGGCTGTTTTGAAAACATGACTTCAGAAGGAAAAGGAAAAATGACCCGGTGAAAATTAGGTTCTGAAATAACAAGAGCATACCATATCCTTGTATGACATGAGCACAAGTAACGACTTTTAAGTAACTCTCCACATGTGGAGATAGAGGTGCTGCTCCAGACAAAATGAGGCGTACATGACCCCCCAACCCTTGCTTCACCTGATCAAGTTGCAAAAGCAAGACTAGTTAAAAAAATATAATGATTTACAGTTCCTGATCATTCTCATAGGCTGCGGAACTAAAACTTATGCATTCTACTACCTTATCAAACACAATTTTGTCAAGAAGTGGAGATGCCTCTTCATGCTTTCTCCCTTTCTTCATGTTGTTCAACTTACTGCAGCCAATTTTAGAGTTCGATTATTAGAATACTGCAATGCTTACTCAGGGAGTGCCAATACTTTGGATAAAATATGTGTGATTTGGATCAAGAACACTCGAACTTCATAGTTTTTTAGAGAGTCCGAAACATTTCACTGCGTTGTCATTCTCAAGTAGCTGTTTACAAATTATAATACCATTGTACTTACTATGAGTAAGCAAAGTTGAATAATGCTTGTTTCAGGAAGCCCCCAGCGGAAACCTTTTGTGTCAAACCTGTATATCAGATGGAGAACAGGGTGCAGAGACTGTTCAGAAATATGGATACGAAAGAAATAGAACTTAAGAAAATCGTTACAGAATCACATTGGGTAATCCTAGCACACTACTTTAACGTTACTAAAATTATAATTGGATCATCAGCAACATATGATGTTGATAAGATACCTGTGTACACTCTATCAAGCACACGTGGAACAGCACAGAAAATAGTTGGTTTTAGCTCCCCAATGTCTTCAATTAACAATTTGACATCCTGCAGCCATGGCATAATTGTGGTCATAGTCCTTCCAAATCAAAATTTGTCCTTTCTTTTGCAGATAAAAATCAAAACCAAAGTTCAGTTATCACTTCAAATCTCCATTTGGTAATGACAGATTTAGCACAACATAAACTCACCCCACGCCAGAAACCAATGGAGGCACCATGCCATATAAATAGCTCTTCAATGACCCTATCAAAGATATGTGCAAGAGGAAGATATGACAAGTAGACATCCTTGTCATTCAACTGTCACAAAAGGAGATTAGAAGTCAACAAAAGTACACCTAACAGATTTAGAATCTTAATGCATCCTAAAATTCTAATAAGCTAGACTGTTAAAAAATGTGATATATAATATGCTTAACTTGAATGAAATAAAAGTGCACAGTGGGAGTGCTCTGTGCATTCATGGATTTATTAGAAAAATCTAGGTGCTGGAAAATAAAATAACTTACTTCCTCCTTGACAGACTCCAACAGTCGCTTAACCCCAGCTAAGAGAGTAAGGATACTCTCATTAGATATCAACACACCCTTGGGATCGCCAGTAGTTCCACTAGTGTACATTATTGTACAGATGTCACTCTTTTTCTTCACAGGAAGATCAAAACTTTGATTTTGACCCTGTAAAAGTCATTGAGAAAAATTAAGAAGCGAAAGAAAAATTCCTTCCCACACCATCATGACTGAACTGAAGTAACCAATATGTCCTTGAGTTTCTACTTGCAACATAGCAGCCTTCGTATTATTAATAAAAGAAGGAATGCTTTTCCTATCCCCTCCCCCCTTCTCTAATTCCCAGAGCACAGAACTCTGTTCACGAGTTGTTTACTACGTACATCACTAATACACCCACTGCAGGTGCATAAAGATAGTTTTATCATTTCTAACAGTAGGAAAGGCTCTTCTTGTTCCAAGATCATGTTAAACCAGCAACCTCAACAGCAAATAATAGTAGAATTTATATAATTTATTAACAAAGTATCTTTCAACTAGAACACAGGTGGATAGCGATAGAGGATAGATCAATTTTCACGCGAAAGAGTATTAAATATACCGCCAAGGAAAGAATCATCTCTCATATCAGCACAAAAGGTAATACAAGAAATGAATAACATACCACTTGCAAAAATTCATCCCACGAATATATTGCCAACCCAAACTTTTCAACTTCTTGCTTTTGTTCAGGTGTAACCTTCCCAAAGCTCACAAGCGCTGCACAAAGAAAAAGAGGTGATTGCTTCTTTTTCATGAATATATTTTTCTGTACAAATATCTGAAGGAATGGCTAGAATCAAAGGAACTTCTTACTCTTGAGATACTTTGTTGTATTTGGAAATGTCTTCAATAGCTGAAACATTTTCAGGAAAAAGATAGATAGATAAGAGTCAATGTATTGTACACAGTAGCTAATCTTTCAAAAATAGTAAACCAATATAAAAAAAGAAGGTATTTTAATTGGCTAACCTCCGGTATTTTCTTTTCTTCTACAAATGATACAGATACCTCTGCATGGCATATAATAAACTCTACAGCGCCAGCACCTAAGTCATATCCGTGTGTCAAAAACAATGGTCATTATAATTAGAGAAAGTATTAGGATGCCACATATATCCATCCTTGAACCTTAAGCCTGATATAGAACCTAAACAACTTGTAATTGATTATCAATATCTGTACAATTGGATGTCCTTTAATGCAGAGTTTCAATTTTTCTGCATGCTGTTAAATTTCAAATGTCGTCATTGTTTTGAAAGATAAGTTACCACATTTTATGTGACAGGTGTCGGTGCATGCTTAGTAATTACAAAATTTTCAAACACAATGTAGCTTTATTCATAAATTGGTTAAGATTTCAAAAACACACAAATTCGTGAACTAACTTATTTCTTGATAATGTTATTTGGAAATAATATAAAAACTGCTAAATAACCATGGGAGTTCCCAATGCACGTGTGAATTTGGCCCTTGAATAATTCTTTTTCACCAAAGATAAATTATTCAAAAAAATTGCAAACGGATCAGTGAATTCATTTATTAAATGTAAGAGTTACATGAGCCCCACAAGGTCACACATTTTTCAGTTTTATCACAAGTCCTGTGAAAACATATTGGAAAACAAACTATGCTTGCAGTTGAGTAAAAGAGTCACCATGAAATACGCTAAACAAGGTCTGTCTCTGCACATACCTAAGGTATCATACAAAGGAACACAATAAAGTCCGTGAGCATTGATGGCCTGCAATTATTACATGTCCAAAACCATTGAGTGGAAGAAGCTATTCAGCAACATATAAAAGGCTATTAGGTCGCCAGGGAGGCTCACCACATAAGCATAGAGCACCAAGCAATAGAAGTGGTCCTTACCAGAGAAAGTAGATATTGAACAGACAAGTAGCAAACAAAAGCAAAATACTAAACATGGAAACAATAGTATAGATACAGCATAAAAAAAACACAGAAAAATATCCACAGATAATATAAGGGATTATTCTGGTACCAACATTTTCTAGTGAGTAAACACTAAACAATACCCATTTGTGTGTTTTACTTGTTAACCCTTTTTTCTTAAAATTTTTTTAAATTTATTTTTCGAATTTTATAAAATACGAAAATATTTATTTAATGTTGCATTTTGCTCCAAGTAATTGTTACTCCCATTCTTTATTTCTGAAAAATAATCTCAGAACCTCTCTCTTTATATTTCCTCTTTTACTCTTCTCCAGCATGCTATGTCATCATGGTAACACAGTGACCATCCACACCATCGACCCAGCACCCTATGGCCATCGCCGCCCAATACCTTGCTGCTATCGTCAAAGCCATTTTGGTTCAAGAGGAAGTAGTCCAAAAGCAAAAAATGAAAAAAATGTAATATGGTTTTTGAAGCACCATAATTCAGACGGTTCATATTAAAACAGTAAACAAACATTTTTAACAATATTGGCTAAATTCTCTTGATGAAAAATATGTTATAGGTTAATTCTAAAATATTAAATTTAATTTATTATTTGAACTAACTAACTAACAAATCATCTAGTTGACATATGTATACTCAGGAACCTGTACTCGTATAAATTACTAGTTACCTTAACAAAAGCCATAAATATAATAAGAAACCACAGCAAACATAGTGTATAGCAAAATCAGATAGAAAAGTTCAACAAAGAGAAGATAAATTGAAAATTAGACATACCTCCATGCTTATAATCCACTCTGCACAATTGGCACCATAAATACCACATTTTACACCCTGTAAAGCAAATACATGACTCAAGCACAGAAGCTCAACTTATTATATAGGGGAAAAAAACCACACTCATATATAACAATAGCCACTAGGCAACGCTTAGTTGCCAAAAAAACAAAAAGAACTAAATGTCAATGGCGTATCATGACAATATGTAAAGTAATTCAGTACGGAACCATTCTTTTGTATGCGGATATGAAACAATCAAGAACATTTCAAGTCCTTGGGGTAGACATTTTTACGAAACCATGCACTTTTGTGGTTAAATGGGCCTAAACATCCAAAATAAACAGAGAACAATACTAATAAAACAACATTTAATAGAAAATAATAACACTACCAAAATAACAGCTTAATTTTCTAATGCGAATGGCATAGGCGACTTACTTCCCCATAGCCACAGCTGCGGAGGGAATTCCCAATCTTTATCACCAGATCATATACTTCTTCATATGTTTTCCACTTGTACTTGCCGGGCTATGAAAAGATACCAAAAGTAAAAAATGGTGCATTCAAGTCAACCAAAAGTCAAAGCTGCTGTCAAGCAATGGCAGGAAACTTCCATAACATAAAAGATCTAGATGGCATGGGAAGTTTACCTTCCCATCCACGATTTCCCGGTGACCAAGCATTGGATTTTTCGGATATTTCTGGGCAGAAGTTCTGGAAAGAAAGTACTTGCATTCAGAACCGAATCGTCTAATATTATACCAAAACGAGTCCTAAATGCAACTAAACTCAGTAAACTGTAGTAAAGAGCTGGATTAAATGATTAACACACATCGTGTTCTCTCAAGTCCTAAATCAAATGAAATTAAACCACATGCTCAACTTCTAATCTGAATTAGAAGATGCGGTTTGAAAGTTGACTAGTTTTAGAGTAGACAATTCAGATCGAAACTCTACCTAAATCCGAAACAGATCATAGAGCAGTGCTTAAGTAGTTAGACAGAAATTAAAACAAAAAACCGAATCCAATTCCAACGAGTTTAGTGAAACAAATAAAATGCTGAACCTGAACCACCAACAAAAAAATGTTCGAGTAAGTGAAGTAACCGGAAAATATCCCAGCAGTTATCGAGGCCGGGAACAGGCGGAGGAAATCCATCCTTTGCGAAGAGGCTCCGATAAACAGGACCTCTTGACGGCCTCTCTCCTTCGGCCTCCTTGGCTTTCTCAACTTCAACGATGAATCTCTTCTGCGCCATTTCCCTTCACGCGTTTCTCCTAACGGAACAACAATTTGAGTAGAAGTTAGATGTTAGATATCAGCTGAGAAATAGTGTGCAAGGGGCAAAAACATTAAATAGAATTTGGTTAAGGTATGTGACCCCTACCAGGTTTCTGTGGATTCTTTTGTGTTGACTGGCAGCTCTGAAGAGAGTAGAGTTGAGTAGAAAAAATTGGAGGATGGTGGCGTGGCGTGGCGTGGCTGAAAACCTGCCTCACTTCGCTTTTTATGTCGTTATTACGTGTAGGCCTGTACGGGCTGGAGGCCTCTCGCAACACAAATAATTTAAATCTAATTAGGTTTGGATTGGTAAACAAATTCTGAAAATTTCAAATTAAGCTAGCAACTTTTTTTGTTTTTGGTTACTTAAGACTTTTGTTGGATTGTGCATTAAGCAGAGAAGACTTTTATTAGATTAGTTTCTTGTTTGTTATCTTTTGTTAAAAAAAAAAAGGAAAAGGGGGGGGGGGGGGGGGATGTGATTGTTGAAATAAAACTTTAAACTAACTTGATCTTGTATTTTGTGAGTTGTTAAGCTTTTGTTCTATATACTTGCACTTGACTTGATTAGTGCGGTTAGCACCTAATCAGCTCCGATGTTGATTCGTCTTGTTTGTTTTGTAATTTTAACGGGATGGTGGTATATTTCATTTTTATATTGGAAACATACACAGCTTTAAATCTCATTGAAAAAATTAATTTTAAAACACATTACAAATTAAATCTGAGATTGCCAAAATTAAATTAATAAATTGTGTTTAATCCAAGCATGTTATAAAATGATTCAACATTTAAACCTGATCCAAGGAGGGTCATATAGGAGCATCTAATTCTTAAAACTCAAAATATTCAATTGAAGAATCAACTGACTAATCATTTTAATCTATTTACTTCAACACGCTTATCATTTTAATCGTAACTCTAATCTTATGTCAATTATTCCTGAAAAATATTCGGAGGAACTTATCTTTGAAATTGTCATTTTGGTGATTTTTAGATTTCCTAAGATTTCACTTCACATTCAATTAATTCCTTTTAAAAATATATAACTTCTATTTGTAAAAATTTTAATCTGATTAACCCCTATAATCAGAGAATCAAACTTAACCATAAAGATAAGAACACAAATTCGAATATGAAAATAACATTAGAATATTCATATTCCAATATCCTTGAGAACAATGTTATCCAGAAAATTAATCTAAAAATGTTATCCAGAAAATTTTGGACACATTTTTTTCTTTTCAGCTTTCAAACTTCTTTGAAAAAGAATTTGGCTATCTATCTCGGCTAACCATTGACATCATAATTAGTGGAACACTTCAAACAAAAATAATACTACGTTATTGCTCCTTTTAAAGAATAACACTTGATACAACTTGACAAAAGCAACGATGGGTAGAAAAGTCCACCGGTAGAAAAGTCCCCTAATCGTAATTTTTCTTATGATATACTAAAACGACTCAAAAAAATGAACCAGAAAAAAGAATTGAATAATCCCCATTGTGGAATCATTGCCTCCCAATGTTGAGCGCTTAACTGAAAGCGAGAAACCAACACACGTTACCCTTTCAGTAAACGAAAAAGCTGATTAATAAAGCTTAAAGGATAAATAATGGAGGAAAGCCAGAAAATTACATCTTCCTTGCAGCGAACTACAGATATTCCAATGACATGCAATTCAAATGACATTCAAACTGGTAATTTACCGCATTATGAACCAGACGTACACAGTGAAGTAGCACATCAACAGAAAAATGTAATATACAATGCAGGAGCACAGCAACAGAAGTTCAAAACACCTCCGAATGAAAAAGGAATAGTGTTCCACCTAAGGCTAAAAGACATCTAGGTTTTGCATTTGCACACTAAGAAATTTTAACCTGCATCACTCACTCAGGATGCAGCAGACTAAGACAGCTTCGATTTCAGCCAGTAAATTTAGTTGCCACGTCGACCTCTTCCTGATGGGGGCCTCCGATTTCCCACCCCATTGCGCTGCACAGCATTATTCTGCCTCGATAATACTCTCATTCTTTGTTCCTTCATGTTTGCAAAGAGTGAATCCAGCGTCTGAGGCCTTTGCTTAGGCACTACATCCCCATTACCCTGCTGTGGTTGAGGTGAAGGCACTGGTTGCTGCATGTAAAATTCACAGTAAAGGCTTGCATATAGATGAAGCACAACTCTAACCAATCTCTTAGGAAGCCACTTTCAGGATAAATGATGCTAAACCATGAAAAAAAATAAAATAAAATAAAATAAAACTTCAGTTTAGCTCGGCACTGACCACAACAATCACAGAATGGGAAGTGACTGATTATCATTGGACAAATCGTTTTACCTCAACAATAGTAGCTGTCAACCTAAATCCCTAATCCCCAATCCCAAGAAATATAGATGGCACCACACAGGATTGAAGAATGTACAATTTCATTCAAAATGAACAAAGCATGGCATGAGTAAATAAATCTCAACTGATAACCAGTTAGCATCACCAGAAGCCTTCTTTGCTTCAGACAGTAGACAATGTTAATCTTGAATGCAGCTTTAAAAGATAAAAACAAACATAACACCAACCAGTAAAGAAATTAGTCCCAAACCTTTGCAGGAAAACCTCCACTGGCAGCCCTTGTCTGATTTGCAGGAACTTGGAACCTACACACACAAGGAAAAGACAGGGATAATTCAAGTGAAGACACATAATACATACAAAATACTCCAACAACAGCGAGTAGCTCCAAAATGCTCAGCACAACTGACTATGATCTCTAACAGAGACCTTACACTACTTAAAAACCTTTCACTTCATTAAAATGTTGAGCTTCTTACCATCGGATTCTATACATATCCAACTACAAAGAAAGAAGGGGAAAAAGAACTAAGGACAAAGACATTAGTTACATAGCCAAGGGCCAACTTCAGGAACCAATTCGAAATTTCCACACAGAGCAGACAGTTGCAGTGTGATCTGTAGTTTGAACTGGTACCCAAAAACTTCAGTGAAACTTAAAGGTGATACCACAAAGACTGCCATGCAGGCAAACCAACTGAAGACTTAAAGGCTTCCCCACAAGTCATCAATGTAAAGTTGCCAGAAGATTCAAGGACACCAATTTCTTCACATAACAACCCACGGTATGGCAGCTGTGCAGGTGGATAAAATAACTTGGAGCAGATATTTACAGATCATCTTCACCACCACAACGTTCACCAAAGTCAGACAAACTCCACAATTATTAACTTGATTATCAAACACAATGTTTTCTATAGAGAGAAACCATGGAAAAGTGACTCCAGATTCTCGGTAGCAAAAACTATTTTACTACACAGAATGAACAAAGATCTTTTCAATTATTGGACTGAACATGGATCTTTTCAATTATCTGGCCTTTTGTTGAAAATAATAAATAACTAGGAAGGTAGAATGTTGCAACTTATTGAGGGCTCCAATTGAAAAAAAAATATCATACTGCAGAGCAAGTGTATGCATCCTTACAGGCTTTGCAGCATGGTCTCAAGGTAATCAGGTGTTCGGAACCAATTTTCATATCAAAGAGAAGAGTTATAGCAAACTGAGAGACGGGCAATAATCAACAACCCAAAAAACTGACGCCAAACAAAAGTGTAGCAATTCTCACAATGCAGGAACTCGAGTGTGGCCATAAAATGTAATGCTAGCAATGACCTCATCTCTTCATAATGGGCAAATTCTCAAAAAAAAATGCATGCTTAGTCGGCGCCACAATCACTACACATGTGCCTTAACAACCGAATAACGCACGGTTGTTTTTCCCATGAGCAAGCAACTAATCATTGGCAACATTGTCCCCACTATTGTGCATGCGATGGGTACTCCCCCACATCCAGGGTGAGAAACTTCTGAAAGACTCTTCATGTTATCATTTTTAGCAACATAATTCCAGTGAATCAGACTAGGCCTAGTTAGAAATCCAGTTGCTCCACCAACCAGCTCAACCAATAAAACTCCAATTATTTAACAATCAATATCCACAGTGACACTCAACATAGACCCATTCAAATCATGAAGTTTGCACAATAGACTTATCAGATTCTAAAGCAGGTATTCAATACAGAATTCCATAAACATGTGGCTTGCCCTCATTCATAATGTCTACATGGCTCCTTTTGCAGAGTTTAAAAAAAAACTTATATATGGAAGGCACATTAAGTTGGGCCATGCTTTACCTGCAATAATGGAAAAAAAAATAATTTTCGTTTTTTGCTATTTACAAGCATTGCATCCATAGTCAAATGCCTAACCGGTATCTCATGTTCTAATATCTCTAAAAGTTAATACAGATGTAAATAAGAATTAAACAAATATAATACCTTGCTTTATTCCAGCTAGCTACCCTACTGCGATTAAAATTTCTATTGCGCAGAGGTGCATTAACAGCTTTTCGTGCAATCTCAGCTGCCACAGGAAATTGGTTTCCCTGGAAATTAGACCTTCTTTTTGCAAGAGCCCCCTAATTGTTATGATATTTAACGGTAATATTAGAAACATGAATACATAAACAACAAGGGTACGAAACTTCATATAATCATGTTTCATAAACTCAGGTACCTGTCTAAGAGAAGATCTTGAATCCATATAATTCCGTAGCTTTGAAGACTTCTCTTGAATAAAATTGTTCGAAGACTTTAAGCTCTTGTTCTGTGTCGGCATACAAATTAAGGAGGAAAAAAATGTTAACCATGTTAAATACTACAAGGCATCACCAAGTGGCAAAGGCAATGAAATAATACAATTTTACATAGGAAATTCTTACCGGAACTCGTCTTTGCTTCCTAGTCTTCTTGTTCTTAGACATTTTGATTATATCATCTACAAATAAATATCAGAAGATTATGGATATTAGATAACATTAACCAGAGAAAAATATGAAATAATAAATGGCTTCGAAAGGTCCTTCAAAATATAAAGCACACCTAATGTCATGTCCATCTTCTTCTCTGTAAGCGCAATTGCTTCCGTTGTAAGAGGTTTGGCAGCCATCTGATAATGTATAAATAATTTGATAATTTGATACTCATATGTATAAGCACATAAGACAAAATTTAGAAGCAACCAGGACGAAGTAACAACAAAAAAGCCAGTTACGGAGGAAAACATTAGTAGCATCTTTGCGATTCTTAACGAAAAGAGTAAAGAAGCAGCAACAAAGTCGAGCATATCATCAACAGAAGGTCATGGAATAAACTTTAGCCAATGGAGTTCTGAAATTGCTAAATTAACAGCGATAACAAAACAAATCGCTGCCTATAAAATCCTACAACTATCAACCATCTTAGTTTTCTAATTCTATTAGGAACATTGAAGGACTCGATCAACAAAAGGAGAACAAGGCGATGTTGAAATTTCAATTTCTAATGGAAAGGCATTAGAAAGAGAGAGAAGCCTTACTCGTAGGAGAAGATGAATCTCAAACCTTGGAATGGAGTTGCAATCCTACGGCAGTTAGCTAGGGTTTTGGTTCGTATTATTCCCGAGAGATAAGAGAAAGAGCAGAAAAACGATAGAGGGAAGAGAAAAGAGGGTGAAAACTGAACTGAAAAGGGTTAAAAGGAGAGGATCCGATATTTATGTGATGGTAGATGGCGGTGAGTTAAGCGGGTCAATTTCTAATTGTATCCACAAACCCATAACCCGGCCGTTTTCCTCTGTTTCCCAGCTGCCTTTACCCGGTTTTTAGCGGCTTTCAAATCCGCTTAGCTGGATTTACCGATTTAGTTTACTGTTTCCTGCTTCTTGCGCACCAAGGCATATTCGCGTCGACTCATTTACCAGCTAAAACAAAGAAAAAAATATTTTCTATTCTCAAAATTGATAATATTATTTTTTAGAGTTATTTTAATTTAAAAAATTTATTTAAAAATAAATATAATAAAAAAATGACAGAATCAATTAAGAAATAACAAAATCAATCTCTTAAAAATAATTTACTATGAGTAAATTGCGAAAATATGATATTTAGGCCCAGTTTGAATAAACAACTTAATTAATTTTTTTTAAAAATAACTTAAATAATAAATAATTATATTAAAAGTAACTTATAAATAAGTTATTTTGTGTTTGAATTTTTAACTTTAAAAATATTTATTTTATAGAAATGTAATAAAAAGTAGTATTATTATGAGATAAATTATTTTTTTAACTTCTCTATAAGTTTCTAAGAGCAACTCCAATGCTGGAAAATAGAGTTACAGGGACCCAATTGCCATTGGAACAAAGAGGAAAGAGAAGCTCTTCGATGAAATCAAGGCTGAGAGTTCCTCTAAGGAGGGATTTGCAGCAACCAATAAAATCATGCCATGTGGTATTCTAATTTAAAAAATTTAAAACATATTAGATATATATCTATTTAATTAATTATTTATATTAATTATTTAATAATTAATTATATTAAATCATATTTAATATAAATAATTATATTAACTCAATATCAAATATTATTTATATTGTTATATTGAATCATAATTAATTAAATTTATTTACATAAAAAATAAATTTAATTTTTATATATTATAAAATAATTTTTGGTTGGATTATTTATTTTTATTTGTAAAATTTAAAATACTAATCAAATTTAAGTATTTATTTTAATATTTTATAATATTGAATTATTTTAAATCATAAATTTAAATAATATTATTATAAAAAAAATAATTATATTAATTTTAAGTATTTTAATTAATTAATTAAGTGGGATCACAACATGGACTAAAGTTAGTTCCTTCTAATGGAGAAGAAAAAAATGCTTTGAGTTCCTATTTACTATTTATGACGCAAAAGTTGATGTGGAGTTACTTTTTATGACAGATGGGTCATAAATAGGGATTGAGATGAGTTCCCTATTAGAGATGGTCTAAATAGCTTCTTAGAAAGCTGCAATTTGATTTTGAAAATTACACTGGATATTAATACTACTATTTTTCATAAGTCAAAAAGATAAAAAAAGTTACTTTTAAAACTCCCCAAACAGCCTCTTAACAATGGAATCAAATTTATTTAAGCTGATGAGACGTTTCAAAATATTCAATATTGGAATCCAATTAGACTCAAATTACATTTTTCTGAGAGGAAAAAGAAAAATCATATACATAGTATACCATAAGTCCATAACCGCTAGCATTTCTTCCTACCTCTTTTTCAGGAATCTCTATGTAAGTATATTTTAGGATGCTCTCATCCTCATTGAGTCATTTATGATGACAACTCAATTGTTCTCGTTCAATTTTTCATTTTCATCTACTCCTTTTAATTTGGTGTTTTCTTTTAAATTGCCCAAACTACAACAATATAATGTTTGATTGAAATAAAATAATATATTTAATATGTGTAAACAATCCTAAAAGGGGTGTTTGAAAACGGTTTGCTGGAATCAAACCTTATCAAGGTGCTCTTGTTTTATACTTTTATTTTTAACCAAGAATAGAGCGCATATTGTGATAGTAATATTCATCATTATTTAACAGTTTAATATGCAGAAGATACTTATCACTAGCATAAAAATTTCGAGGCATTCTTCCCCTGTGAAATAACATAAAAATTAAAATTAAATACATCACTGCTAAGTACCAACTCTATTATTCTCAATTCCGCATATCCATGGCTTCTATGGAAAGTCGTTGTTGTCATTTGCTTTAATCTCTGACAAATAATTTATTCTATCTAAAAATTATACTGTCCTACTCAGTACTCATCCTTTATGCCAGAGTTCTTGGAGTACCAACAATGAGGGATTAAAAAGAAAACAAAAGAAAATTTCAGTTGGAACCATAAATCCACTTCTCGGCATTGCTGGTAAAACTAACCAACTCCTCTGGCTTAAACCACAACTTAATCTCATCCTTAGCAGTTTCTGGACCATCACTTCCATGGATGATATTTCTGCATGCACATGTAACAATCAAATTGTAATGAACAAATATTGAACAATGCACGTCTACTATATAAAATATAATATAATAGGTTCTATGTGTATCCATAAAAATCTTTTTTCAATGTAATTACTAGTTTAACTAATCTCACATTTAATTAATAAAAAGATGGATTAATGTATATTAGTTCGTATATATTAGTGTAATTGTAATAAATCAGAATGTGTTTGTAAAAAACAATACCTTCCAACATTAACAGCCAGATCACCTCTAATAGTTCCAGGTGCAGATTTCTGCGGATCAGTGGCTCCAATTAGTTTTCGGCCGTAAGTTATTACTCCTTCTCCTTCCCAAACCTGTTTCATGAATTCAAGGAAAAATGAGACTAGTCTAGAAACAATAAGATATTGTTTTGTGTTTTGTGTTTGATTCCAAAGGTAAGAAAGAGGAAGAGTCAGTTATAAGTTGTAAGGTGTAAGCTGTAACCATTGCAATAACAGGGCCAGAGCTTAGGAAATCACAGAGCTCATTGAAGAAAGGTCTTTCACTGAGATCATGGTAATGCTTCTTGGCAAATTCCTTTGAAGGAACCAACACTTTGATCCCCACAAGCTTGTAGCCTTTGCGCTCGAAACGAGATATAATCTCCGAAATCTGCAAGAGCAGAACAGAATCTTAGATCTTCAACTTAATTATTTAAGCAACTATGCTACATCTACATCAAAATCAGCTACCAAAATTAGTCACTGGTATAAAATTATGTTGAAATACAAATACACATTGAAAATAAATTAAATCACATATATAGTTATACATAAATATATTGGTGGTTGATTTTACTTGCTAATTTTGGTATTTAAGCAATGCCAAAATATATTGAGAATACGAATAGCATTTTTGTTATTTAAGCAATGCGTAGTTTTTTTTATATTATCCAGCAATGTAGTTTCACTTTACCAGGCCTCTCTGCACTCCATCAGGCTTAATGGCAATGAAAGTGCGTTCAAACTGCATAAACAAAATAAACAAATCAAAGATGAACAAAATAAGAAACAATCATACAGTTAGAGAGATGCAAAGCATACCTCAGCAGCATGAACCTCCTGATCTTGGAGCATGTAAGCTGTAAACACAGCAAAAGAAAAAAAAAATTGAAACAAGATTAACAAAATTTGTGTGGTCAAATTTGTATTATAAAGAACCTAACTTACCTGCGGCGGGGAGAGCAAGAGCTCCTGAAATCCAGGAAGCGGGTGCACTGCCAGAACCGCTTTTTCCATAACTTGAAACCAAACACGGCGCTTTACTCCTCAACGAAACTACAGCAGCGGCGCCTAGAGTAATATCACAACGAACATAAAACTCTCAGATTCTGAATTGAATATTAATAATAAGGAAGATGCAAAAACATGATGAGAGAGAGGTAGTGAGGAGTACCAGAGTGGAAACGAGAGGCCTTGGAAGCAGAGAGAAGGGACCTGGTGGCTCTGGAAGCGGATCTGAATAGTTGAGAAGTCATCTTTTCGGCTTTGGCTTCACACAAAGAAGAAAGATGACAGCAACGGCAGCGGCAGGTTAAACTACAGATGCGACAGCAGACACTGATGGGATGTGAAATTGTGATGCCAATATTGGGTCGGGTTTTGTAGGGAAAAAGGAACGGTATGCCAATACTGGTCAGTGCCTAGCTAGAAAAATGGTGCGGGCACGTGCTAACAAATTTGCATGTTTCATTACGAAAAGATATAAATACGAAAATTTTAGAGAAAAAATACGTTTATATATGTAAATTTTATAATTTTTTAAAAAGGAATAATAAAATTTATAAAATATATTTTATGTAAAATGTAATATTGAAATAATTTAAATAATTAATTTAATATCTTAAATTCCACATCTAAATGATTTTAAAATAAAAAATAAAAGGTGAATAGGATTCACTCAAAATAATATAATTTGAACTAATTTAAAAAAAAAACGTAGTCAATTTTACACAATACGTACTAGAAAATACATTTTTACTCAAAACAATTTGTTGATGTACGTATCCAGCGCTAGAATAAGTAATAACACTTGTGGTTGAAGAGAAAAACTCACTTTTGTTAATTCGGAAGCTCACTTTTTGCAAATGACCTCACCATTAATTTTAGTTTAGTTTAGTTAGAGGAAGGCAAGAAGAGATTGAGGTAGGGAGAGAGAGTGAGGTGAACTTGTTCTTTATGCCCTTGCAAAGTGACTATGAACCTTTTTTCCTTTTGTAAACAGAAAGTAGTAGTATCGCCAAGTGGCATGCATTTCCTCTTATGGTGGATAAGACGCACTTATGGTTATGGGGATGAAAACAAAAGATGTTCTCCACATTTTTTATTTTAACTCATCACTCAGTTCTTTGTTCCTACGACCTAAAAAATACGATATCCCAAGTGGCTTGCGGTCTTTTTTTCCCGTCATATCTCAACTTATTAATACAGAGCAAAGATGCTTCTTGGTAAAGAGTGGCACTCCCATAATGTTCACATATATATATATATATATATATATATATATATATATATATATATATATATATATATATATATATATATATATATATATATATATATATATATATTTATATGCCACCACCATATATCTCTCTCTCACACAATTCCATTTAAGCGATCCATCATCAAAACCAACCAGTATGCCTATATGTTAAGGCATAAGAATCTAGATCCCTTGGAAGATCACCAAAATTGCAAGGATTGAAAGTTTAAACGTAACTGGTTAAGTGATAGAGAGAACTTCCATGAATATCTAATAACTGCTGAGCTATGTTATGTACAATAAAATGAAATAATCAAATAATTAAAATAAAAACTCTGACGTTAGTGTGATATTTACACAAGTAGAATCCACAAAGAAAGGAGTAAAACATGTCACATCTAAACTGAACCATTGGGAGCTGTTGCGCCACAATCCAATTTGCACTCAGCTTGTAAAGCTGATAACCATGCGTTTACCTGAAAGGGTAATGGCGGAGAGAAACTAAGCCATTTAATATGACGAGAATTTAATGTAGAATGCCATAACAAGGGATTCGTGATTAAAATAACTACTTCTAAGAAACAAATAATCTACACTTGGACGCACCTTTATCTTAGAATTGCTTGAACACTCATAACGTAATCCATGACGAGTTAAAATATAAAAGGCATATCGCATTTCATCATCTTCACACTTGAAACTGGGTAAAGCGCCTACTTCAACAATATCAGACAGAAGCGTGGAGTCCAATGGACTTAGATCTGCAAATTTTCCCACTTCATCAGCAATTTTAATTAGAACGGGAGACGGAGAGGAAGAAAACAACTAATTTCACTACCTGTACACAACATATATAAATACAGACATGCACCATGGAGAACAATGAACCGAGGAAGCCAATCATCTATGTCTGTGTCATCTATAGGTGGAGGTTCTCCTGGTAGTGTTGCCCACCTCTGTAGAGGGGAAAAATGAAAGCAGATTGGTACTAAACTTGAAAGTAAATAGAATAGTTAAGTATAAATCCACACAAAGTAAGCTAATGCAGTTTTTGGCAGTCAGTACACTTCGAATGTACAAATATCCAGAAAGACGAGATGACCGCAAAATTTCATCGATATTTTCCAACCTGTGAGAAACAAAAGGATTTTGATTATTTACATGAAACACTAGTCTAGACACCAAATGCATGGCTAGCATCTTTATTCTTATGTAATCTATTTATACTATACTGTAGAACACAAAAGCCCATAATAGTCCCAAGTTAAGGGTCACTAACTGAGCTTTCAATTGAGCTTCTCTCTCTTCCATATCGGCAAGTTCTGATCGAAGTGACTCTACTTCTGCAGCTGTTAGCTCAACCTACAGAATTATAAATTGTCTTAGTAAGACATAACAGAAGCTTACAATGATGAAATGTGCACTGAACAGGACCTACTCAAGACATACCTTTTCCTGACCCCCATTACCAAGCCATGGCAGCCCACGCAGACTAAACAATCTCAACATAGAAGCAGCCCTCATTGTTCTCTGACCCCACAGATGCTGCCGGGACCTAAACTAATCTAGGTTGAGTGACTGATATTAAATAGACTCAAACTCTGACTTTTGGATTATCCTCTTTTCCTTTCCACCAGGAAACAATACCTCAAATGTTTATTGGTTCCAGGTTCAGTAATCGATGGTGTTCTGTTCTCAGGGGATTTTGCAACTGATGCTGGAACTTGGAAGTAATCAGGAATGAAGTTTATTTTGCCAGCACCATCATCCATGGAATTGACCTTCTTCAAGAAAGAAAGTTGGTATTATATCAGAGCAAGACGGTAACAATTAACAATATATGCAAACAGAGAAATACTCTGAAACATTAACAAGTCAGTTCAAGATGGCATATAAGAGTTGAATCGTATAGTGACATGATCATCGGTATCACCGTATCAGTTCCCCTAACCCAAGTCATGGCCAAACTTTTTTTCTCCCTCCCCTAACCAATTTTAAAGCCCAAATCCCTTAAGGTAAACCCATGTAAGTATGAAATAGCTGCCAGCGCAGGGGCATTGTCACTTGGGACAAAGTACTCAAGTAAAATTGGCTATCCTAAAGACTGCAGGTTATGGGATTGATTGGTACTATGCAACGACATATTATAGAAA